>NW_028139797.1:20000-30000 GCF_965202585.1 Thalia democratica | reverse complement strand
TTTAACTCTCTCTTCAAAGTGCTTTTCAACTTTCCCTCACGGTACTTGTTCGCTATCGGTCTCGAGCCAGTATTTAGCCTTAGATGGAGTTTACCACCCGCTTAGGGCTGCATTTCCAAACAACCCGACTCCGGGAAAACCGCTAGGACGAATTACGACCGCCGCCAAGGGCCTAACACCCGCTCTGGGAAAAGGCCTCGATCAGAAGAACGTGGGCAGTCGTTGGTTCGCCGCATGCTGAATTCCATACGCTACATTTCCTCGCCCTCCAAAAAGGCTCGGATTTAGC
The DNA here is from genome assembly GCF_965202585.1 of Thalia democratica. Lineage (NCBI taxonomy): Eukaryota > Metazoa > Chordata > Thaliacea > Salpida > Salpidae > Thalia > Thalia democratica. The sequence continues at coordinate 29,711 of NW_028139797.1, read as the reverse complement.
GCTGGGCTTATCCCGCTTCACTCGCCGTTACTAGGGGAATCCTTGTTAGTTTCTTTTCCTCCGCTTAGTGATATGCTTAAGTTCAGCGGGTCGTCCCGCCCGATCTCAGGTCAAAAGTGATGTACTATAAAAGTACATGCGCTTTGTACGTCGGCCTTTTGAAGTCACTTAACTTATTCTCGAGCACCTACCGTCGTTGCTACCTCACCCGAGGCCAGCAGGCTGCTCACGCTTCAGCTGTGAAATCGCCAGACCAGCTGTCTTTGACGACACGCTCCTTAATACAGAAACGAGTCGCAGGCACTTTCAAACTAATGAAAGGATCGGTGTGTTAAAGACCCTGAGACGGACGTGGCCCCAGGATTACCCGAGGCCGCAATACGCGTTCAGAATATCGATGCTCAATGTGTCCTGCAATTCACATTACTTCTCGGAGCTAGCTCCGTCCTTCATCGACGCTCGAGCCGAGTGATCCACCGCTAAGAGATCTCTCGTGTTAATCAATCTCAATGCAACCAAAAATCGTGTTCAAAAAGAAGCGGCCGCGCCAGCACTTGCGTGCTGAATTATTACTCCCGCTGTCAGGAAGCAACGCGACCGAACTATAACAGTTACAGGGCTTCGGTCCCTTCGAAGAAGAGACGTCGCTTGAAATCAAATTTCGATTCGTTAATGATCCTTCCGCAGGTTCACCTACGGAAACCTTGTTACGACTTTTACTTCCTCTAAATGATCAAGTTCGATCGTCTTTCGAACACCGGCGAGTGCGTTGCCGCACGTACCAGGCTCAATCGGAGGACCTCACTAAACCATTCATCGGTAGTAGCGACGGGCGGTGTGTACAAAGGGCAGGGACGTAATCAACGCAAGCTAATGACTCGCGCTTACTGGGAATTCCTCGTTCAGGGAAAACAATTGCAAGTCCCTATCCCTAGCACGACCGGGGTTCAACGGATTACCCGGACCTTTCGGCCTAGGGAACACACGATGATCCGGTCAGTGTAGCGCGCGTGCGGCCCCGAACATCTAAGGGCATCACAGACCTGTTATTGCTCAATCTCGTGTGGCTAAACGCCACTAGTCCCTCTAAGAAGTTGTCTCCGACCCAATGGGTCGAGCAGCTATTTAGCAAGTAAGAGTCTCGTTCGTTATCGGAATTAACAGACAAATCGCTCCACCAACTAAGAACGGCCATGCACCACCACCCACAGAATCAAGAAAGAGCTCTCAATCTGTCAATCCTCGCTGTGTCCGGGCCGGGTGAGATTTCCCGTGTTGAGTCAAATTAAGCCGCAGGCTCCACTCCTGGTGGTGCCCTTCCGTCAATTCCTTTAAGTTTCAGCTTTGCAACCATACTTCCCCCGGAACCCAAAGACTTTGGTTTCCCGGAAGCTGCCGGACAGTTCTTAAGTTCGACACTGCCCGATCGCTAGTCGGCATCGTTTAAGGTCAGAACTAGGACAGGTATCTGATCGTCTTCGAACCTCTGACTTTCGCTCTTGATTAAAGAAAACATTCTTGGCAAATGCTTTCGCAGTCGTTCGTCTTGCGCCGATCCAAGAATTTCACCTCTAACGGCACAGTACGGATGCCCCCGTCCGTTCCTATTAATCATTACCTCGTGCTCCGAAAACCAACAAAATAGAACCGAGGTCCTATTCCATTATTCCATGCAACATTATACAAGCGTTTAAAGCCTGCTTTGAACACTCTAATTTTTTCAAGGTAAACTTGCAGGACCACCGCAACACTCAGTTAAGAGCACCGCGAAGGCACCGACCAACAAGAACAACGAGGCCAGTGCTAGCCTTTCGACCGACCAACCTCGCCGTCCCTATATCCAACTACGAGCTTTCAACCGCAACAACTTAAATATACACTTTTGGAGCTGGAATTACCGCGGCTGCTGGCACCAGACTTGCCCTCCAATGGATACTCGTTAAAAGTTTAAAGTGTACTCATTCCAATTGCAGGACCTCGTACGAGGTCTGCATTGTTATTTTTCGTCACTACCTCCCCGAGCCGGGAATGGGTAATTTGCGCGCCTGCTGCCTTCCTTGGATGTGGTAGCCGTTTCTCAGGCTCCCTCTCCGGAATCGAACCCTGATTCTCCGTCACCCGTTACAACCTCGGTAGGCCGATACCGTACCGACGATAGTTGATAGGGCAGTTGCTTTAATGAGATGTCGCCAGCACTAGGCCGTGCGATCCGCAAGCTTATCCAGAGTCACCATTGTAACGACCCGAAAGCCGGTTAGTTTTGGTCTGATAAATGCGCGCCTCACGTCAGTTCGGCGCTTTACGCATGTATTAGCTCTAGAATTGCCACAGTTATCCATGTAAAAGCGTACAATCAAATGAACCATAACTGATTTAATGAGCCATTCGCAGTTTCACTGTACGTGAGCTCGTACTTACACTTGCATTGGCTTAATCTTTGAGACAAGCATATGACTACTGGCAGGATCAACCAGATAACTATCCGAGGGCGTTTAAACCCGTTGCTCGACTGAGCGTTTTTACTGTATAAATACAGACCTTTTCTATCACTCGGCTTAAAAGCCTTGCGAACGTTACTGAAAGTCGGCGCCGGCCTTTTGCTGTTTAAAGCGCCAGCCCGCGTCGACTGCAGCATGCAGCTATACAACTGACTGTTCTTTCTCCCGACCAACCGTTTGCCTTCTGCCGGTTAACTCGTCAGCAGCAACACGCCATCTGTCTGCTGCAGTTACCCGCCTCGAGCCGTGCCTGCCTGCGTCGGCTACTCGTCTCGACGACTTCGCAAAGCTATAAGCCTACCGCCGCTGGACGCTTGTAGTTTTTCATACGCTGCTCCAATGCGTTTACATAGCACGTTCGCCGCCGCTGCAATAGGCCGCGCCTCGGGTGCTAAACAGTAATGCTTTAAGCCCGCTTTCTCGCCAAGTCGACCGAACGCACAAACACGTCTCTCTCACTAGTGTAAAGTAATGCATACGTGTATGATGCTCAAATGTTGCTGTTGAACTTTTTTTGCCGATTTTTTTCAATTTGTTTGTTTCTTTTCAATTATTTTAATGTTTTAAGCTTATTTATGCTACGTTTAAATGTTTTAATACTTTTTTTATACTTTATTTAATATGTTTAAAAGAAATAAATAAAAAATAATATATATAAACTACTTTTTTTTAATGTTTTAAATATGTTTGTTTATTATAAATAAACTTTATTTGTATTATTTTTTATTTAAACTTACTTTTTAAATCTTTATAACTTGTTTTATCGTTTTAAGCACATTGCGATAAATATAATAAACAAAAAATTGAATGAAAATAATAATAATAATAAAAAAAAAAAAAAAAACATATGCTTATTTTATATGTTTCATTTTATTTTTATTTAAACTTACCTTTCAAACCTTAATACTCGTTTTATTTTTTTAAGCAGATCGCGATAAATATAATAAACAAACAATTAAATAAAAATAAATAAAAATAAAATAAAAAAATCAAACAAAAGCTTATTTTATATGTTTCATTTTATCTTTATTTAAACTTCCTTTTAAACCTTTATAATTGTTTTATTTTTTAAGCACATCGCGATAGATATAATAAACAAACAATGAAATAAAAATAATAATAATAATAATAATAATAAATCATAAGCTTATTTTGTATGTTTCATTTTATTTTATTTAAAACTTACAACTTAAACCTTTGTATTTGTTCTATTCTTTTAAGCACATCGCGATAAATATAATAAGCAAACAATTAAATAAAAATAAAATAAAAAATCAAACATAAGCTTATTTTATATGTTTCATTTTATCTTTATTTAAAATTACTTTTTAAACCTTTATAGTTGTTTTATTTTTTAAGCACATCGCGATAGATATAATAAACAAACAATGAAATAAAAATAATAATAATGAAAAAAAATCATAAACTTATTTTATATGTTTCATTTTATTTTTATTTAAACTTACTTTTTAAATCTATATAGTTGTTTTATTTTTTAAGCACATGGCGATAAATATAATAAGCAAACAATTAAATAAAGATAATAACAAATAAATAAAACAATACGGCTAAACTATAAAAAGAAAACTAAATAACTGATAAATACTTGTAAAACATTATTTGAAAAATTTATTTTGAAACACAACACGATTGATTTATAAATAATAATATAATTTTAATTTGTGTAGTTCATTTAAAGTAGTCTCCCTTTTTGCTTCTGGTTTTATTAGAGTTATTATAACAATAAATTGTGTAGTTTATTTAAAGTAGTCTCCCTTTTTGCTTCTAGTTTAATTAAAGTTATATAACACATACTATAGTAAGTTAAATAAACTATAGTAACTTTATAAAACTACTTTACAAAATACATTTGTATAATTTAATAACTTTAAAATAACTATCAAGAATAAAATAGAATAGAATAGCTTTAAGTTTAGTATACAATTGGTATGTAAATTGTGTAGTTTATTGAAAGTAGTCTCCTTATTTGCTTCTGGTTTTACTTGAGTTACATAACGTTAAATAAACATACTTAATAAACGTAACCATCAATACTGTCATTTTAATAAAACTAAGTACAAATAACAATACAAATACAAGAACTTTAAAAAGCCTTCGCTTGTATCTGTTGGTAACAGTAAATAACCTATTATGACTCACAATACAAGAGTGCGAAATTTATTTTTCATTTGATTTTTCAGGTATTTATTTATTTGTGGAAATAAACTTTTTTATTACATTAGAAACTAATTGAATTTTTCCTCTAACTATACCTATTATTATATTTAGTATGCTTAAAAGTAATAAAATGAAACGTCGCGATTATATAATAAACAAACAATCAAACAAACAAAGAAATAAAAAAAAATATTTTTTTAAACTTATATTTCAACTATATGTCTTATTTTATTTTCATTTAAACTTACTTTAAACCTCTGTATTTGTTATATATATTTCAACACAATACGATTAAACTATAAGACAAACAACAAAATAAAATAATCACATTAATAAATACACTAAGCAAATAGCTAGAATAAATATAAATAGTTCAATATATACAATATATTTCTTCTATTTTTAAGTTACTTGTTAAACATATTTATTTAAAAATGTTTCTTTAGAATATAAAACTAACAGTTGTACAAATAAAGAAATTAAAAAGCCAAAACACATAACACTAACTTTTCATAAATTAGATATGCAAATATGAACAAAATAATAACTAAATTGTAAAGCTTTTGTAAACTGTGAACTTATAAACTTATAATAATAATTGCATATTCACTATTCACAATAGCTTTTTATGTAGTACACAACTGGTCTGTAAATTGTGTAGTTTATTGAAAGTATAATCCCGTTTTGCTTCTGGTTTAAATTAAGTTATACAACACATACTAAAGTAAATTAAATAAAGTAATTCACTACTATCTATTAAATAAAACCAATTTACAAAATACATTAATTTAAATTAAAGTGAATTTTGAACTTATAATAATAATTGCATATTCACTATTCAGAATTTCTTTAAATTTAGTACACAACTGGTCTGTAAATTGTGTTGGTTCTATTCAAGTACTCTCCTTGTTTGTTTTGTTTTAGTTGTATTTATTTTTAGATACTAGCACATTCAATACACATAATAAAGTAAACCAAATAAACTCTATTAATTTAAACTAAGTACAAATACATTAAGTTAATACAAAACTTTAAAAAGCTTTTGCTAGTATCTGTTGGTAACAGTAAATAACTTATTATGACTCACAATACAAAAGTGCAAAATTTATTTTCGTTTGATTTTTCAAGTAGCCACGCTTTTATTTGTTTGTGGACAAAAAGACTTTAAAGTTTTAGTATAAAAGACTAATTGTATTAATTTTAACTCAGAAAATTGTACTCTACAAGATGGTGCCATTATTTTTTCGATATCTCAAACTGGTCAAACCACTTTTTTAGCGCTCTAATTGGTTTAAACAGCAAATAACGTTATCTGATTGGCTTGAGTTTTTATTTGCTAATAACTAGAATTTACTTTTCTTTTAAGCGTTAAAGAAATGTAAATAAACGAGTAATAAGTATAAATAGGTCAGAAAGAAAAATAGTACAAAAAAGATGAATTCAAAAAGCAAAAGCCTACGGCACGTGGTATTCCCAAGCGGTCACCCATCTAAGTACTAACCACGCCCGACACTGCTTAACTTCCCAGATCGGACGAGATGGGGTGTGCTCAGTGTGGTATGGTCGTAGGCGTTTGAAAGCGTTTACAAGCCTTTATAAACCCTTCGGTTTGTTTAAAAAACCTATTTGCACTTGATTTACAATCGATTTGATATTTTAAAATTATTCCTTATAAAATTTTAACCTGAATTAACTTTTTTTTTGTTTTTTTAATCAACAGTTACTCCCAAACTGTACTAAAACTGTATTGTAACTGTACAAAAGTGTTTGTTTAAATTATTGTTATCTATAAATTACCTAAGACCAGGACAAGTAGAAGTAAAGTTTATTGAATTATTAAATAAATAAAATAAAATCGTAAAATAAAATAATACAATATGTTTACAATTTGTCATTGATCTATCCATTTATGTTATTGCATTACAAATACAAACATTTCATACATTCAAGAGTATTATTCATCAATCTTTTCAATATAATAAGTTTTAAATTTATATTTATTTTTAAATAATTCCTGACATTTTAGATTACCTGAGATTTTTTTTTAATTAAATTAATTTTAGTAATTAAATACTTGACGTTCTATTTTGTTTAATTTGATAACTCAACCATGCTTATTTTTTTTTTACTAATTTAAAGAACTATTAAACTAAAAGACATTACATACAGCTTCTAAAAGTTTTAAACACCTTAAAAAATATTATTATTTTAAAGATATATTAAAGAACTAAACAGATATTACTCCTAAAAAATCTTGTTAATAATATATAAAAAGTACTCAAAGTCAGACTCGGAAATATATATACTGTTGTATATCTTACTTGAAGTTCACTGTAATTGACACTGAAAAATTGACACTTGAAGTTCACTGAAAAATCAACCTATTTATATAGCAAAATATTTCTTTATCTTTGTCGTGGCGCGGTGGGTCAGTGGTCTTATCAGCTGACTCATAAGCAGAAGGTTGAGAGATCGAATCCCGCTAGTCGTCACGAAACACCACTATCGTTCAATGTTCGGGCTTCAAATTCTTTGAGATTATACTGTACTATTTATCTATCTAACTAATCTATCTAACAAATGTTGTTCAATCTAGGTTGTGGGTACTTGGGTCGAGTAATGCCTTTGACTTACAATCTGTTGTGGATTGACAATATTCCTCTATCTATCAATAAACAAATCTATCTAATAAATGTTGTTCAATCTAGGTTGTGGGTACTTGGGTCGAGTAATGCCTTTGACCTACAATCTGTTGTTGATTGTCAACATTCCTCTATCTATCAATAATGATTATATTCAATATTAAATGTTGATTAATTCAGTTGTAAGAAAACCAGTGCGCTGGTTAGGTTGGGTAAGGCCTTCGACTTACAATCTTGGGGATTATCAACGTTCATCACAAGTACAGTAACGATCTCATTGAATTTCCAGTTGGAACATTGGATTGTAGTGGTGGCCTACTTTGTAGGTTTTTTGCCTAGTTTGTTTTTTGCCTAGTAGTGTTTGCCTAGTTTGACAAACTATTGTATATATATTGTACAACTTTATTTGTATTATTTTTTATTTAAATTACTACTTATTATTAAAGAATTAAATTTTCTTAGAAAAAAAAAACTATGTATTTGAACTAATGCTTATTTTATATGTTTTGTTTTATTTTTATTCAAACTTACTTTAAACCTCTGTATTTTTTATACAATACGATTAAACTATATAACAGAAAAATAATTAAATAATCAAACTATTGAATAAGCAGTTAATTAGTGTGTTTTTTTATGCTTCTTTCATTTTTAACTTACTTGTTAACCATATTTCTTTTATTAAAGTATAAAACTAACAGTTACTAAATTTATATTTATTATATTTAAAAAAAAACTTCTATACTAACTCTAATTTCAAAGCATATTAAAACATACAAATTTTACCAACTAAATATTTATTTTTATTTTTATTATTATAATTTTCAAACATAAGCTTGTATACCTTATATACCTATATACCTCATATAGTAGGCTTGACATAACATAACATTATTTAATTCTTTTTGTTTGAAATAAACTCATTTAGTTATTAGTAAATTACAACATAAATGTTTATAACAATAAAACTAAGATTTAGCTTTTGAGTTAGTAAACTTTGATAGTTTTCTTTTAATAGTTTAATAGTCCTTATTTAAGTTCAAACAAAATTGCTATATATTTAATACACATACAAAAGTAAACTAAGTAAACGTAATTCAATAGTTTCTATTAAGTAAAAGTAATTACAAATACATTAAGTTAATACAAAACTTTAAAAAGCTTTTGCTAGTATCTGTTGGTAACAGTAAATAACTTATTATGACTCACAATACAAAAGTGCAAAATTTATTTTCGTTTGATTTTTCAAGTAGCCACGCTTTTATTTGTTTTTGGACAAAAAAACTTTAAAGTTTTAGTATAAAAGACTAATTGTATTAATTTCAACTCAGAAAATTGTACTCTACAAGATGGTGCCATTATTTTTTCGATATCTCAAACTGGTCAAACCACTTTTTTAGCGCTCTAATTGGTTTAAACAGCAAATAACGTTATCTGATTGGCTTGAGTTTTTATTTGCTAATAACTAGAATTTACTTTTCTTTTAAGCGTTAAAGAAATGTAAATAAACGAGTAATAAGTATAAATAGGTCAGAAAGAAAAATAGTACAAAAAAGATGAATTCAAAAAGCAAAAGCCTACGGCACGTGGTATTCCCAAGCGGTCACCCATCTAAGTACTAACCACGCCCGACACTGCTTAACTTCCCAGATCGGACGAGATGGGGTGTGCTCAGTGTGGTATGGTCGTAGGCGTTTGAGAGCGTTTACAAGCCTTTATAAACCCTTCGGTTTGTTTAAAAAACCTATTTGCACTTGATTTACAATCAATTTGATATTTTAAAATTAATCCTTATAAAGTTTTAACTTGATGTAAGTATTTTTTTTATTAAAACCTATTTTTTTGGTGTTTTAATTACAATTACTCCCTGTAACTTTATTTAAGACTTTGTTTAAAAGATTGTTAACTATATTCTATATTAAATACTATGATAATTAGAAGTAAAGTTTATTAAGTGATTAAACTAAATAAAAAATATTGTTAAAATAAACATGTTGTGTTTAGTTTGTTTTACTATTTCTCATTGTTCTATTTATAGATGGTATTGTTTTACTTCAAGAATATTTATAGTTAGTTTCTAAAGAATATCTCATACTACATCAGATTTTACGATTAACTTAATTTTAGGTAATAAAATATTTGACGTTTAATTCAATAACTCAACTATGTTTATGTTATAAAATAATAGTATATAATACACATACATTATAATATAATAATATGTATAACTAGTTGTTTTACTTTAAAATGAATAATTAAGCGGAAGAATTAAAAGAACTCACATTTTTGAAGAGAGCGTGGAAAACCAGAATAGTCTTTTAAAACATTTATTAAATTATCGATAAATATAGAATACAATAGAATTAAACATATAAACGTAACTGTGGTTGCTTAGA
>NW_028139797.1:5000-15000 GCF_965202585.1 Thalia democratica | reverse complement strand
AAGATCACTCAAACAGTAGGACAGCTCTCGCAGCGCCTGAAAACGTCCGGCGACTCGATGGGCGCCTCCGTTTGCCTCCAAGCGGTTTCACGTACTCTTTAACTCTCTCTTCAAAGTGCTTTTCAACTTTCCCTCACGGTACTTGTTCGCTATCGGTCTCGAGCCAGTATTTAGCCTTAGATGGAGTTTACCACCCGCTTAGGGCTGCATTTCCAAACAACCCGACTCCGGGAAAACCGCTAGGACGAATTACGACCGCCGCCAAGGGCCTAACACCCGCTCTGGGAAAAGGCCTCGATCAGAAGAACGTGGGCAGTCGTTGGTTCGCCGCATGCTGAATTCCATACGCTACATTTCCTCGCCCTCCAAAAAGGCTCGGATTTAGCGCTGGGCTTATCCCGCTTCACTCGCCGTTACTAGGGGAATCCTTGTTAGTTTCTTTTCCTCCGCTTAGTGATATGCTTAAGTTCAGCGGGTCGTCCCGCCCGATCTCAGGTCAAAAGTGATGTACTATAAAAGTACATGCGCTTTGTACGTCGGCCTTTTGAAGTCACTTAACTTATTCTCGAGCACCTACCGTCGTTGCTACCTCACCCGAGGCCAGCAGGCTGCTCACGCTTCAGCTGTGAAATCGCCAGACCAGCTGTCTTTGACGACACGCTCCTTAATTAAGAAACGAGTCGCAGGCACTTTCAAACTAATGAAAGGATCGGTGTGTTAAAGACCCTGAGACGGACGTGGCCCCAGGATTACCCGAGGCCGCAATACGCGTTCAGAATATCGATGCTCAATGTGTCCTGCAATTCACATTACTTCTCGGAGCTAGCTCCGTCCTTCATCGACGCTCGAGCCGAGTGATCCACCGCTAAGAGATCTCTCGTGTTAATCAATCTCAATGCAACCAAAAAATCGTGTTCAAAAAGAAGCGGCCGCGCCAGCACTTGCGTGCTGAATTATTACTCCCGCTGTCAGGAAGCAACGCGACCGAACTATAACAGTTACAGGGCTCGGTCCCTTCGAAGAAGAGACGTCGCTTGAAATCAAATTTCGATTCGTTAATGATCCTTCCGCAGGTTCACCTACGGAAACCTTGTTACGACTTTTACTTCCTCTAAATGATCAAGTTCGATCGTCTTTTCGAACACCGGCGAGTGCGTTGCCGCACGTACCAGGCTCAATCGGAGGACCTCACTAAACCATTCAATCGGTAGTAGCGACGGGCGGTGTGTACAAAGGGCAGGGACGTAATCAACGCAAGCTAATGACTCGCGCTTACTGGGAATTCCTCGTTCAAGGGAAACAATTGCAAGTCCCTATCCCTAGCACGACCGGGGTTCAACGGATTACCCGGACCTTTCGGCCTAGGGAACACACGATGATCCGGTCAGTGTAGCGCGCGTGCGGCCCCGAACATCTAAGGGCATCACAGACCTGTTATTGCTCAATCTCGTGTGGCTAAACGCCACTAGTCCCTCTAAGAAGTTGTCTCCGACCCAATGGGTCGAGCAGCTATTTAGCAAGTAAGAGTCTCGTTCGTTATCGGAATTAACCAGACAAATCGCTCCACCAACTAAGAACGGCCATGCACCACCACCCACAGAATCAAGAAAGAGCTCTCAATCTGTCAATCCTCGCTGTGTCCGGGCCGGGTGAGATTTCCCGTGTTGAGTCAAATTAAGCCGCAGGCTCCACTCCTGGTGGTGCCCTTCCGTCAATTCCTTTAAGTTTCAGCTTTGCAACCATACTTCCCCCGGAACCCAAAGACTTTGGTTTCCCGGAAGCTGCCGGACAGTTCTTAAGTTCGACACTGCCCGATCGCTAGTCGGCATCGTTTAAGGTCAGAACTAGGACGGTATCTGATCGTCTTCGAACCTCTGACTTTCGCTCTTGATTAAAGAAAACATTCTTGGCAAATGCTTTCGCAGTCGTTCGTCTTGCGCCGATCCAAGAATTTCACCTCTAACGGCACAGTACGGATGCCCCCGTCCGTTCCTATTAATCATTACCTCGTGCTCCGAAAACCAACAAAATAGAACCGAGGTCCTATTCCATTATTCCATGCAACATTATACAAGCGTAAAGCCTGCTTTGAACACTCTAATTTTTTCAAGGTAAACTTGCCGGACCACCGCAACACTCAGTTAAGAGCACCGCGAAGGCACCGACCAACAAGAACAACGAGGCCAGTGCTAGCCTTTCGACCGACCAACCTCGCCGTCCCTATATCCAACTACGAGCTTTTCAACCGCAACAACTTAAATATACACTTTTGGAGCTGGAATTACCGCGGCTGCTGGCACCAGACTTGCCCTCCAATGGATACTCGTTAAAAAGTTTAAAGTGTACTCATTCCAATTGCAGGACCTCGTACGAGGTCTGCATTGTTATTTTTCGTCACTACCTCCCCGAGCCGGGAATGGGTAATTTGCGCGCCTGCTGCCTTCCTTGGATGTGGTAGCCGTTTCTCAGGCTCCCTCTCCGGAATCGAACCCTGATTCTCCGTCACCCGTTACAACCTCGGTAGGCCGATACCGTACCGACGATAGTTGATAGGGCAGTTGCTTTAATGAGATGTCGCCAGCACTAGGCCGTGCGATCCGCAAGCTTATCCAGAGTCACCATTGTAACGACCCGAAAGCCGGTTAGTTTTGGTCTGATAAATGCGCGCCTCACGTCAGTTCGGCGCTTTACGCATGTATTAGCTCTAGAATTGCCACAGTTATCCATGTAAAAGCGTACAATCAAATGAACCATAACTGATTTAATGAGCCATTCGCAGTTTCACTGTACGTGAGCTCGTACTTACACTTGCATGGCTTAATCTTTGAGACAAGCATATGACTACTGGCAGGATCAACCAGATAACTATCCGAGGGCGTTTAAACCCGTTGCTCGACTGAGCGTTTTTACTGTATAAATACAGACCTTTTCTATCACTCGGCTTAAAAGCCTTGCGAACGTTACTGAAAGTCGGCGCCGGCCTTTTGCTGTTTAAAGCGCCAGCCCGCGTCGACTGCAGCATGCAGCTATACAACTGACTGTTCTTTCTCCCGACCAACCGTTTGCCTTCTGCCGGTTAACTCGTCAGCAGCAACACGCCATCTGTCTGCTGCAGTTACCCGCCTCGAGCCGTGCCTGCCTGCGTCGGCTACTCGTCTCGACGACTTCGCAAAGCTATAAGCCTACCGCCGCTGGACGCTTGTAGTTTTTCATACGCTGCTCCAATGCGTTTACATAGCACGTTCGCCGCCGCTGCAATAGCCGCGCCTCGGGTGCTAAACAGTAATGCTTTAAGCCCGCTTTCTCGCCAAGTCGACCGAACGCACAAACACGTCTCTCTCACTAGTGTAAAGTAATGCATACGTGTATGATGCTCAAATGTTGCTGTTGAACTTTTTTTGCCGATTTTTTTCAATTTCTTTGTTTCTTTTCAATTATTTTAATGTTTTAAGCTTATTTATGCTACGTTTAAATGTTTTAATACTTTTTTTATACTTTATTTAATATGTTTAAAAGAAATAAATAAAAAATAATATATATAAACTACTTTTTTTAATGTTTTAAATATGTTTGTTTATTATAAATAAACTTTATTTGTATTATTTTTTATTTAAACTTACTTTTTAAATCTTTATATTTGTTTTATCGTTTTAAGCACATTGCGATAAATATAATAAACAAAAAATTGAATAAAATTGAATAAAAATAATAATAATAAAAAAAAAAAAAAAAAAACATAAGCTTATTTTATATTTTTATTTTATTTTTATTTAAACTTACTTTTCAAACCTTAATACTCGTTTTATTTTTTTAAGCAGATTGCGATAAATATAATAAACAAACAATTAAATGAAAATAAAATAAAAAAATCAAACATAAGCTTATTTTATATGTTACATTTTATCTTTATTTAAACTTACTTTTTAAACCTTTATAGTTGTTTTATTTTTTAAGCACATCGCGATAGATATAATAAACAAACAATGAAATAAAAATAATAATAATAATAATAATAATAATAATAAAAAATCATAAGCTTATTTTGTATGTTTCATTTTATTTTATTTAAAACTTACAATTTAAACCTTTGTATTTGTTCTATTCTTTTAAGCACATCGCGATAAATATAATAAGCAAACAATTTAATAAAAGTAAAATAAAAAAATCAAACATAAGCTTATTTTATATGTTTCATTTTATCTTTATTTAAACTTACTTTTTAAACCTTTATAGTTGTTTTATTTTTTAAGCACATCGCGATAGATATAATAAACAAACAATGAAATAAAAATAATAATAATAATAATAATAATAATAAAAAATCATAAGCTTATTTTGTATGTTTCATTTTATTTTTATTTAAACTTACTTTTTTAACCTTTATAGTTGTTTTATTTTTTAAGCACATGGCGATAGATATAATAAACAAACAATAAAATAAAAATAATAATAATAATAATAATAATAATAAAAAATCATAAGCTTATTTTGTATGTTTCATTTTATTTTTATTTAAACTTACTTTTTTAACCTTTATAGTTGTTTTATTTTTTAAGCACATGGCGATAAATATAATAAGCAAACAATTAAATAAAAATAATAACAAATAAATAAAACAATACGGCTAAACTATAAAAAGAAAACTAAATAACTGATAAATACTTGTAAAACATTATTTGAAAAATGTATTTTGAAACACAACACGATTGATTTATAAATAATAATATATTTTTAATTTGTGTAGTTCATTTAAAGTAGTCTCCCTTTTTGCTTCTGGTTTTATTAGAGTTATATATAACAATAAATGGTGTAGTTTATTTAAAGTAGTCTCCCTTTTTGCTTCTGGTTTAATTAAAATTATATAACACATACTATAGTAAGTTAAATAAACTATAGTAACTTTATAAAACTACTTTACAAAATACATTTGTATAATTTAATAACTTTAAAATAACTATCAAGAATAAAATAGAATAGCTTTAAGTTTAGTATACAATTGGTATGTAAATTGTGTAGTTTATTGAAAGTAGTCTCCTTATTTGCTTCTGGTTTTACTTGAGTTACATAACGTTAAATAAACATACTTAATAAACGTAACCATCAATACTGTCATTTTAATAAAACTAAGTACAAATACATTGAATTAACATAGAACTTTAAAAAGCCTTCGCTAGTATCTGTTGGTAACAGTAAATAACCTATTATGACTCACAATACAGGAGTGCGAAATTTATTTTTCATTTGATTTTTCAGGTATTTATTTATTTGTGGAAATAAACTTTTTTATTACATTAGAAACTAATTGAATTTTTCCTATAACTATACCTATTATTATATTTAGTATGCTTAAAAGTAATAAAATGACACGTCGCGATTATATAATAAACAAACAATCAAACAAACAAAGAAAAAAAAAAAAAAAAAAACTATTTTTTTAAACTTATATTTCAACTATATGTCTTATTTTATTTTCATTTAAACTTACTTTAAACCTCTGTATTTGTTATATATATATTTCAACACAATACGATTAAACTATAAGACAAACAACAAAATAAAATAATCACATTAATAAATACACTAAGCAAATAGCTAGAATAAATATAAATAGTTCAATATATACAATATATTTCTTCCATTTTTAAGTTACTTGTTAAACATATTTATTTAAAAATGTTTCTTTAGAATATAAAACTAACAGTTCTACAAATAAAGAAATTAAAAAGCCAATACACATAACACTAACTTTTCATAAATTAGATATGCAAATATGAACAAAATAGTAACTAAATTCTAAAGCTTTTGTAAACTGTGAACTTATAAACTTATAATAATAATTGCATATTCACCATTCACAATAGCTTTTTATTTAGTACACAACTGGTCTGTAAATTGTGTAGTTTATTGAAAGTATAATCCCGTTTTGCTTCTGGTTTAAATAAAGTTATACAACACATACTAAAGTAAATTAAATAAAGTAATTCACTACTATCGTATTAAATAAAACCAATTTACAAAATACATTAATTTAAATTAAAGTGAACTTTGAACTTATAATAATAATTGCATATTCACTATTCAGAATTTCTTTAAATTTAGTACACAACTGGTCTGTAAATTGTGTTGGTTCTATTCAAGTACTCTCCTTGTTTGTTTTGTTTTAGTTGTATTTATTTTTAGATACTAGCACATTCAATACACATAATAAAGTAAACCAAATAAACTCTATTAATTTAAACTAAGTACAAATACATTAAGTTAATACAAAACTTTAAAAAGCTTTTGCTAGTATCTGTTGGTAACAGTAAATAACTTATTATGACTCACAATACAAAAGTGCAAAATTTATTTTCGTTTGATTTTTCAAGTAGCCACGCTTTTATTTGTTTTTGGACAAAAAGACTTTAAAGTTTTAGTATAAAAGACTAGTTGTATTAATTTTAACTCAGAAAATTGTACTCTACAAGATGGTGCCATTATTTTTTCGATATCTCAAACTGGTCAAACCACTTTTTTAGCGCTCTAATTGGTTTAAACAGCAAATAAGCAAACAGCAAATAACGTTATCTGATTGGCTAAGGTTTTTGTTTGCTAATAACTAGAATTTTCTTTTCTTTTAAGCGTTAAAGAAATGTAAATAAACGAGTAATAAGTATAAATAGGTCAGAAAGAAAAATAGTACAAAAAAGATGAATTCAAAAAGCAAAGGCCTACGGCACGTGGTATTCCCAAGCGGTCACCCATCTAAGTACTAACCACGCCCGACACTGCTTAACTTCCCAGATCGGACGAGATGGGGTGTACTCAGTGTGGTATGGTCGTAGGCGTTTGAAGGCGTTTACAAGCCTTTATAAACCCTTCGGTTTATTTAAAAAACCTATTTGCACTTGATTTACAATCAATTTGATATTTTAAAATTATTCCTTATAAAATTTTAACCTGAATTAACTTTTTTTTTGTTTTTTTAATCAACAGTTACTCCCAAACTGTACTAAAACTGTATTGTAACTGTACAAAAGTGTTTGTTTAAATAATTGTTATCTATAAATTACCTAAGACCAGGAAAAGTAGAAGTAAAGTTTATTGAATTATTAAATAAATAAAATAAAATCGTAAAATAAAATAATACAATATGTTTACAATTTGTCATTGATCTATCCATTTATGTTATTGCATTACAAATACAAACATTGCATACATTCAAGAGTATTATTCATCAATCTTTTCAATATAATAAGTTTTAAATTTATATTTATTTTTAAATAATTCCTGACATTTTAGATTACCTGAGATTTTTTTTTAATTAAATTAATTTTAGTAATTAAATACTTGACGTTCTATTTTGTTTAATTTGATAACTCAACCATGTTTATTTTTTTTACTAATTTAAAAGAACTATTAAACTAAAAGACATTACATACAGCTTCTAAAAGTTTTAAACACCTTAAAAAATATTATTATTTTAAAGATATATTAAAGAACTAAACAGATATTACTCCTAAAAAATCTTGTTAATAATATATAAAAAGTACTCAAAGTCAGACTCGGAAATATATATACTGTTGTATATCTTACTTGAAGTTCACTGTAATTGACACTGTATAACAAAATTATAAAAATCAACCTATTTATATAGCAAAATATTTCTTTATCTTTGTCGTGGCGCGGTGGGTCAGTGGTCTTATCAGCTGACTCATAAGCAGAAGGTTGTAAGATCGAATCCCGCTAGTCGTCACGAAACACCACTATCGTTCAATGTTCGGGCTTCAAATTCTTTGAGATTATACTGTACTATTTATCTATCTAACTAATCTATCTAACAAATGTTGTTCAATCTAGGTTGTGGGTACTTGGGTCGAGTAATGCCTTTGACTTACAATCTGTTGTGGATTGACAATATTCCTCTATCTATCATTAAACAAATCTATCTAATAAATGTTGTTCAATCTAGGTTGTGGGTACTTGGGTCGAGTAATGCCTTTGACCTACAATCTGTTGTTGATTGTCAACATTCCTCTATCTATCAATAATGATTATATTCAATAATAAATGTTGATTAATTCAGTTGTAAGAAAACCAGTGCGCTGGTTAGGTTGGGTAAGGCCTTCGACTTACAATCTTGGGGATTATCAACGTTCATCACAAGTACAGTAACGATCTCATTGAATTTCCAGTTGGAACATAGGATTGTAGTGGTGGCCTACTTTGTAGGTTTTTTGCCTAGTTTGTTTTTTGCCTAGTAGTGTTTGCCTAGTTTGACAAACTATAGTATATATATTGTATAACTTTACTTGTATTATTTTTTATTTAAATTACTACTTATTATTAAAGAATTAAATTTTTTTAGAAAAAAAAACTATGTATTTTAACTAATGCTTATATTATATGTTTTGTTTTATTTTTATTCAAACTTACTTTAAACCTCTGTATTTTTTATACAATACGATTAAACTATATAACAGAAAAATAATTAAATAATCAAACTATTGAATAAGCAGTTAATTAGTGTGTTTTTTTATGCTTCTTTCATTTTTAACTTACTTGTTAACCATATTTCTTTTATTAAAGTATAAAACTAACAGTTACTAAAATAAAATAATCATAAAGTCAATACACAAAACACTAACTTTTTATAATTTAAATATGCAAACATGAATATAGTTATGAATCTATTATTTATTCAAATAGAATTATTCAAAGCTTATAATTATAAAGCTTTTGTATAATGTTTCAATTACAGTGAACTTTAAGTAAGATAAGTTTTTTTTTTTGTAATAACTACAAAATTGGTATTTTAGTTTATTATTAGTAACTAAATACTTATATTTATTATATTTAAAAAAAACATCTATACTAACTCTAATTTCAAAGCATATTAAATACAAATTTTACCAACTAAATATTTATTTTTATTTTAATTATTATAACTTTCAAACATAAGCTTGTATACCTTATATACCTATATACCTCATATAGTAGGCTTGACATAACATAACATTATTTAATTCTTTTTGTTTGAAATAAACTCATTTAGTTATTAGTAAATTACAACATAAATGTTTATAACAATATAACTAAGATTTAGCTTTTGAGTTAGTAAACTTTGATAGTTTTCTTTTAATAGTTTAATAATCTTTATTTAAGTTCAAGCAAAATTGCTATATATTTAATACACATACAAAAGTAAACTAAGTAAACGTAATTCAATAGTTTCTATTAAGTAAAAGTAATTACAAATACATTAAGTTAATACAAAACTTTAAAAAGCTTTTGCTAGTATCTGTTGGTAACAGTAAATAACTTATTATGACTCACAATACAAAAGTGCAAAATTTATTTTCGTTTGATTTTTCAAGTAGCCACGCTTTTATTTGTTTTTGGACAAAAAAACTTTTAAGTTTTAGTATAAAAGACTAATTGTATTAATTTTAACTCAGAAAATTGTACTCTACAAGATGGTGCCATTATTTTTTCGATATCTCAAACTGGTCAAACCACTTTTTTAGCGCTCTAATTGGTTTAAACAGCAAATAACGTTATCTGATTGGCTTACGTTTTTATTTGCTAATAACTAGAATTTACTTTTCTTTTAAGCGTTAAAGAAATGTAAATAAACGAGTAATAAGTATAAATAGGTCAGAAAGAAAAATAGTACAAAAAAGATGAATTCAAAAAGCAAAAGCCTACGGCACGTGGTATTCCCAAGCGGTCACCCATCTAAGTACTAACCACGCCCGACACTGCTTAACTTCCCAGATCGGACGAGATGGGGTGTGCTCAGTGTGGTATGGTCGTAGGCGTTTGAAAGCGTTTACAAGCCTTTATAAACCCTTCGGTTTGTTTAAAAAACCTATTTGCACTTGATTTACAATCAATTTGATATTTTAAAATTAATCCTTATAAAATTTTAACTTGATGTAAGTATTTTTTTTATTAAAACCTTTTTTTTTGGTGTTTTAATTACAATTACTCCCTGTAACTTTATTTAAGACTTTGTTTA
>NW_028139796.1:20219-43917 GCF_965202585.1 Thalia democratica | reverse complement strand
GATTGACACATATCAAAAAATATATTTTGTAGTATAAAACTTAAAACTAAAATAATTGTGCTCATAACAGTTTTCAAAATGCATCTATTATAGATTAAGTTCTACTTCTAAAGTTATTATAATAAAACTCAATGTCACACCAAATAGTAGTAGTGATTTTTAAATAATATTAATAAAAATTGATATATATATATTTTTAATTTAAAGAATTCATAGTAATTTATGTATTCTAATTAAAACAATGAAATAAAAAGACTTTTGTAATTTACTTACTTTTAGTACTTACGCAGTATAACATTTACAAATAAGTTACACTAATATAAAAGTTACATTTACTATAAACATCACTATAACAATTACAAAATTTAATAAAAACTAAACACAAGTTTTAAAACTCTTCGGCGTAGCAAATTTTGTATTTTCAGTTATTGACTTTTCGACTCAGACCATCTATTTTTAGTTAGTATTTTTTAATTAAAGGTCAGTGAACAAATGACTAAAACTAAAAACAGGCTGCGGCCACAACCGTATCAATTGTAAACCTTACAAGTTTTTCTGCTAAAACACAGGATAAAATCTGTTTATGCGTACTAGTAGTGACGTACTACTAGTGATTGTGCATTACCCTAGCGCTTTTATTTTAGCGACATAGAAAATTTTTGCTTTTTTTATTTACGAAAAAAAAAGTACAATGAAAGTTTTAGATTAAAATTTATCTAAAAAATAATGAGCTTTGGAGCCAAAGTTAAAAAGGGGAGTTCGTTTAATACTCTGATCGCCACAATGATAACTTTGGTATTAAACTACTTTAAACCAGAGCTGCCAAAAAGATTTTTTGGAGTATTTCTTGATTTTCTCTAAATAGTTTGAGCTAAATGCTGTTGCTTAATTAATTTTTTATCTAAAATAAAACAAATAAACAAACAAAAAACCACTTGTTAGAAAAGCTACAATTCGTGATTTTTATTTTTAAAGGATGTGCTACAAATTTTTTTTAGTGTTAAGAGCAACCCGTACTTTTTTGGCACACTATATTGAAACAGTTACATAGTTTAATGTATAGTTTGTAATTTTTGACAAGCTCAGGTTTTATTTTTTACCTAATATGTTTTTTATAAAGCATTTGAATTTCTATCAATTTGTTTGTAAATTATAATTTAGTAAATTCATATAATGCCTATTTGCAAGATTTTTGTTAGCAACGCTATAACTCGAGAATTTTTAATTAAAACAAAAAATGTTATTTAGTATACAGAACCCTTTACTTCTTTTGTTCTGCCAGCTCTCCTACATGTAGTATACTTGTAAATTTATAGTTTAACAGAATTACACTTACAAGCTAATTAAAATTTAAAATAATTGTAAATAAGTTTACTCGTTACGACTTTATTGCATTCGTCTTTTAGTTTACATACAATGCAAATGCTTAATACAAAAAATAAAAAGGAAGACACTGACAATTCTGCAAGCACAACTATGTTTTGAATTTTGAAAGTTTTCAAATTGTAAAAGCTATTAGACTGCACTGCATTTACAGTGGATTAATTAAGAATACCAGTTTATTTTCTACAATGATTAGAACATATATTTGTAACTTCAATGCAGTTTAATGGATAGACAAACTTAATTTAATAAATGTTTTTCAAACTTTACGCAGTATTTGTATTTCATTTCAATAACTAGTAGACTTAACAATTACCAAAATAAAACTTATAAATAAATTTTGTAAATACTAAATAATCATTTGCATTTCTTAAAAATATAGATGCTCAAGTAATAGTGTGGTGGTTTGCTGATGAAATCTGGTAGCTATGGTGGTAAACACAATATGATGATATTGTGGGCCTTTTGCAACAAATGTTTTTTAAGCAATAATAATAAAATCTTATTTGTTACTTAATTAGATAAGCTACTTGTTACTTTTTACCACTTGTTGAAATTAAAAGTTACTTTTAAAATATAAGTTATCTAAGTTAAAGCCTTCAATAGGTTCTAAATGGGAGGTAAGTTTTAAGATAGAGAACTTAAAAAAAAAAATCAAAACCAGTCTTAAAATAACACGCTGACAACTGTGCACAAATATGCTTTAATGTATCCAAATGTATAAGAAAGCAAATGGTATATAGCTCAATGACCAAGCCTTTATTTCCTCACCAACCGATTATACATAATTTTGAAATTTTACATTTAATTTTTGAGTAGCAAAATAAATAAAAAACTAAATAAAGTAGAGGCCATTGAGAGATTCAAAGTAACATAATTTTTGAACTGGTCCTTTTTAATCATTCATAATTTATATTAATTATATTTCATAATTAGACTGACTTTCAAAGCAGGGTTGTTATTTTACCCGGAAAAGCCTGGGATTTGAAAATTTATACTATTGAGGGTGAAGAAAAATTGTATTTTTAAATCCTGTATTATAAAAACTGACATTTCTTAAAGCTCTTTACCACCCTGATGAATCTTTTTTTTTTATTAGTTATTCTAGTATACAGCTTATTTTAAAGAAATTGCTAAGACTAGCAATTTTGAATAATTATGTTAGCCATTTGACCAAAATTCTTAATAAATCTGAAATTTACAAATAATAATAATAAACCTGAAATTTGAATAATTACAAATAAATTTACGTACTTGATATTAAAATTTATATGACTGTTATACACCAAAAAAAAATGTTTTATTTTTATTTTAAACCACATTTAAAAAAGCACTACAATAACTTGATACTACTAAGTACAACTTTCAGCCTTAAATTTAGTTTTGT
Source organism: Thalia democratica (assembly GCF_965202585.1). Lineage (NCBI taxonomy): Eukaryota > Metazoa > Chordata > Thaliacea > Salpida > Salpidae > Thalia > Thalia democratica. Next base: position 41,147 of record NW_028139796.1, on the reverse strand, counting down.
GATAAAGAAAAAAGATTGGAATAATTGTACTTTTGAATAGTTTAAAGAAAATAAGAAAACTTTGAAACTATTAATAAAAAAACAGTGATTATCCTTAAGGGCATAGGGGGGGGGGGGGGTAAACACCCTTTTTTGGTTTTTAATTTTAATTTATTCAATTTTTACAAAGCTACAACTACAAGATGCTTTTTACAGATTTAAAAAATTAAAAATAATTTTTGAGATATAGCCGGTCAAAGTCTATCTCTAAAATTATTTTGTATTTTTTAAATCTGTAAAAAACATCTTGTAGCTCAGTAAAAACTGAATAAAATAAAATTAAAAACCAAAAAAGGTAGTTTACCCCCCTATGCCCTTGGTTGTTAAGGGCATGGGGGGGGGGGGGGGGGGTCAAACATTTGTTTTTACTAAAAATAACATTGCATCTTATATGAAAGCTTGAAGTACAAAATTTTTGTAGAATAAAAAAATCTTATTTAACTTTGGAAATATTGTAATTGAAAAAAAAAGTTTTCAATAAAAACATATAGACCTCAAGTTTTTTGGAGTCAATTTTCTAGGAAATTTAAAAAACTACTAAAAACTTATCTTTTTCTCCAATTTTTTGAACTAAACACCTCAAATTTTCAGGAAACATTCCTTTTATAGTTTTAAAGACTTTGAATGTTGTGATTCAAAAAAAAAAAAAAAAATTTTTAATAAAAAAAATATAGGTGTTTTTTTTGTAAAAATTTTATTTTTCATAAATAAAAAAAATCTTGCATTCAATCTTTTTAGAATATTATAATAGACTTTCTGTGAAAACATGAAGAAGATTGCTAAAAAAATTAAGGAGGAAATAGATTTTTAGTGAAATGGTCTTTTTTCATGTTTTTAGTTTGTGCCTTCTATTAGGAACGTATTGAGGTCACCAACTTTGATTACACATATCTCAAAAATTAATTGATTTTTTTCAAGCACTTAAAAGTGTCTGTTAGCTCAAATAAAACTCTATAAAATAAGATCAACTTGTAAAAATCAAGGTGGACCCCCCTATGCCCTTAATTGTAAAATAAATAAGTTAGTTAATTGAGTTGTAATGAACTAATAAAAATGATTGTTTATTTTTCTGCCTTTAGATGTATCAATAAGTTGTACTGTCTGATAGTGTTTGTTTATTCTGTATAAAGAAGTTTAATTAATTGTGTTAAATTAAGGTTTTTAACAACTTAATTTAATTTAGCTTCCAAGAGAAAAAAGTTTTTTTTCAAATACTGCATCTGAATAAATTTTTTTTCAGTTGTTTAAGTCACACAAGGTTTTCAAACCATACTTCATGAACAAATATAACATTAAAGTTAATGAGCATGTTTGTTTTTGAGTATTTTAGGTAATTTATTTTAGTAACTTTATTGAGAAGTTTATTTCTTTTATTTTCAAAATTAAATATTGCATTTAAATTATGTTTTCAAATTCTTTTACTATGCTTGTCAAAAAAATTAACTTATATGTAAACTAAACACTGAAAACTAAAATTAGATCAATTGTTATGTTCATATTGATATATTGATCGATGTGAATAATAAACTTCAGCATATCATAAATAATAACATAAATGGGACGACAAATTTTAGAAAAGGAATATACTGTTGAAAAAATTCTTGACTGGAAGGTTATTCCAAAAACTAAAAAGAAAGAATACCTTGTTAAATGGAAAGGTATTATTGTTGATATGTAAATTTCAATAATTTTGTATTTTTTTAATGATGTTGTTGCTTTCAGTTTAAAGTAGCAAAAACGTGTTCTAAAACACATGGAAACACAGTTCTTTAGACAGTTTTTCAAAATAAGTTGTGTTTCCTGTAAGCTTACAAATATGGTAACATACTGCAAGTTTAGTTCATAGTAAATGTGATGTAAATCAATGGAAATATGTTTTTGGTTCCATTTTAAACTTAGTGTTTGCTATTTGCCTTTTAGAAATAACAAAATAAATTTTGTCCAAAAATCCATTTTTGAAAAGCTTTTAAATTTCAATTTAGCCCAAAACTATATCTGTTGATTTTTATTAACTAAAATAAAAAAAATCTAATATCAAAGTTATTTAGGACAGTTATTAGATTGTTTTTTTGCTAAATTTAGCATAGATTTAATATAGGGAATATTAAAGTTAAAAAAGTAAACTATACATCAGTTTTTATAGTACAAATTTCATTCATTTTAAATAATTTTTAAATATAGATGTTTTTGTGAAAAAAATCTATACAAACAGAAGGACAGCAAAACAAGTTAATCATCAGTTTTCTAGGAAATTAAAATATCACTAAAAATATACGTTCTCCTTCATTTTTGAACTAGAAACAGGGTTGCCAAAAAAGAAACAGGAAAAGCTTGGAGTTTTAAACAATTTTTACATCTTAAGTATAAAAATTTTAACTTGATTTAAAACATCTAACATATGTAGAAAGTTTTTTTGTTGACATCAAATTTTTTTTTATTAATCAACACATTTGAAGTAACTTTACAGTATATTTTCAATGTTTTTATACTATTTATACATTATTTTACCTTACTTAACTTTGAACTAAAATAAGACCCAAAAATGTGTATTTTTAAAAAAAGTGTAGGAAATTTTGAAAACCTGGATAAAATTTACCAAAAAGATATGGCAACCCTTTAGAAACCTCAAATTTTCATTAATGTTCCTTTGATAGTTTAAAAGACTTTGAATAGTGTGTTTTAAAAAGTATCAAAAAATAAATGTTGTGGATAAAAATACCAAAAAAATATGTTTTCCTTATAGTTAAAATTCTTAAATTTCCTTCATTCAACCGATCTAAATATTAGTATTGGACTTTCTGTGAAAAGTTGAAGAATTTTGGTCAAAAACCAAAGGAGTAGGTAGATTTTTGCTGAAATAGTTTTTTTTGCATTTTGTTTGCACCTTGGATTAGAAACCTACTGAGCCTACTGACTTTGATTGTTTTAATTTAAAAAATTATTTTAAAGTTGTTTTAGGGTTAAAATTTTTACAAGCTCAAATAAAACTCAACAAAATGAGATAAACTTTATTATGTATATTTTGCTTATGCTCAAATTAACAACAAAAAAGTGCATAACATACTTTTTTCTATTATAAAAACCTAATAAAACTTGATGTAACTGCTAATTAAAATAAGCTTTAAAATATTTTTTTTAAATTTACGCTTTGAGAAAAACCCTTATGTTAAAGAAGTTTTTTTTCCTAGACTGTTGAGTTTATAATTTTAAAAACATCAAGATTTGATTCACACAAAAACCCTTCAAGTCTATTTTTGCCAACTGGAGACAGTAGAGTGATTTTTTATTAGGTTTGAAGCTCCAAATGCAGTAGAATCTAAGCTATCTGACCCTATTAAAAATCAATTTTTTATTTCAGTTGCAGGCCCACTATGACATATTGATGTAAAAATTGTCCTTATACTGGTTTAAATTTATACTTATATTCAAATTTACTTTTTTTTTTTTTGAAATAAAAATTATCAAAAGAAAAACTTCACTTAATCATTTAAAAAGTATAAACAAATTTTACTTACAGTTTGAGTAACATAAAAAATTATCCTTAAAATCATTCTAATTTAAGGGCATATAGGGTCCACCCTGTTTTTTACAAGGTGATATTATTTAGTAGAGCTTTATTTATACTATCAAACCTTTTTAACTGCTAAAGAAGATTCTTGAGGTATAAGCAATAAAAGTCGGTAATCTAAATAAGTTCCTAATAAAAGGCCCAAACAAAACTGCAAAAAAAAACTAATTCACTAAAAATCTATCTTCTCCTTTATTTGTAAACCAATCTTCTTTGAGTTATTAAAGTAGGTCCATTACTAGTCATTAAATTGATTAAATACTGTATTTTTTTGTTTTTTTTTTGTCAAAATTTTTATTTGCTAAAATTTTAAACATTTCAACCTAAAAAATCTTTTCAGCTATAAAAAGAAGGTTTCCCAAAATTTTAAAGTCTCTAGCTCAAAAAAAGCTAGGTTTTTAATAATTTTTTAAATTTCCAAGAGAGATAAATGATATTAAATAAATAGTGGTTCATACGTTTGTATAGAATTTATTCACAAAAATGTTTGTATCTAAAAAACTAATTTAAGTTTTTATATTCTTAAAACATTGACTTTTAGTTAATACTTATAGCTTAGACATGAAAACTAATGTTAAATTTAGTTTAAAAAAATGTTGGACTCTCCTGTGCCCTTGCACTATAGCTTTACAAAAAGAGAATTAATAACCCAGGCATAACATATTTTGTTATACAGTGTAGATTAATCAGTTAACAGGCTTAAGGTAAAGGGCAAATAATGCAAAACTTTGTGGTATTCTTATAAAATATTTTTTTTGTATGGGAAGGCCTAGTTTCTAACAAGATTGCAAAACACCTATTCTTTTAAGTACTTACATGCTTATGCTATGATTTCAAGCATAAGTATAATTTTGCTCAATCTTCAACAGGATATCCGAAAAGCGAGTCAACATGGGAGCCACCTTCCCACCTCCCCAATGAGTTGATTCGCGATTACGAGGAAAGCATCCAAAAACAAACTCCTAAGTTGTTTGATGGGAAAGTGCCAGAGAAATTGCTGGGCAAGAAAGTGTTCAACAGCAAAACAATGTACAAAGTAAAGTGGAGGAACTTGCCCAAAACTGAAGGCACGTGGGAACTCGAAGACAACATTTCCAAAGACCTAATAGCTCGGTTCAATGAGGCAATTAAGAAGCAGATGGAAAAAAAGGGTTTAATGGGCAAACGGCCTGGTCAAGAAGACATTTCTCCTCGAGTTCCAGTTAAGGTGAAGAAGGTTTTAGTTAAGCAGGAAGCTGCAAGTCCCGTTCAAATAAAGAAACAGAGTGACGTGAATAAAATTCCTAAAATCAAGAAAGAGGTCACAACCCCTCCATTGACTCCCAGCAGGACCAGCAGGAGACTTGCGGGTAAGCCCAGATTGAGCATTGCTGAAAAAGCTCAGCAGCTGAAAGAAATGCTGAATAGTGGTTTGAATGTTAAAACTCCTGAAATAAGGAGGAGGTTGGACAAGAGCAAAGTTACTAGATTGCTTGAAAAGAGCCCTATAAGAAAGCAGCCACAACCAAGTGGAATGTCTGCTACAAATCCAGTGACCACAACTCCAAAAGTTGTTTCACACGGCAACCTTTTTGAAAAGATCAGCAAGCAGTTTTCACCTCCACCAACATCACTGTTGAAAAAAAGTAGCACTTTAGATAACAAAGTCAAAGAACTGGTGCAGAAAAATGCAGAGAATGTAATACAATACTCCATGCCTGAACCAAGCAACTTTGAGTCATCTTCAAAAGCAAACTTGGAAGCTGAAGGTGATCTTGGAGATGTAGATGTAGACACTTTTTTATCCCCAGGTGATAAAATTGACCTTACCAAGGATGATTTGGCATTTGATGTTGGTGGACCACCTACCACAGAAACTGCTGACAACGATGAGCAAATTGCCACAACTACAGATGCTGATCAAGATAAAGTTGCAAATGTAGAAGAAAAGGTCACAAGTGCACCTCTAGTAGTAAGCAACCAAGCAGTAGATACTTCCATGCACAAACCAGTTGTAAAACCAATACCCCCACCTATGGAAGAACCCTCAACAAAAGAAGTGGAAAAAATAGATTTTGATGCTTTCATTCTGGAGAAAAAGAAAGCTGCTGAAGAACCTAAAGGTAAGTTGAAATTTAAGTCCTGCATGTTTCCAAAATTTCTTAAAATATAACTGCACCATTGTTAATCTTTTATAATAAGTGAATTTTTTAAATTTTGTTATAGGTTTAATTATTTACGTAATATATAATCATGTAAAAAAATTAGTATTATTTTTATAAAATTATATTGACAGTTAAAGAATTTGTTCTAGATGAAGAGTATTCCCCCAAAAAATTCACCCACATCCCAGAAAAGCTGTCAAAGAAGAGAGTTACACATGACGGCACTTTATACTTCGTTAAGTGGCAGGTTATTAACATTTTATTGAAAATAATTCAGTTTGTACAATAATTTTTAATATATTACTAACTGATTTTCACAGGGACTGCCTAAAGCTGCTAACACATGGGAGAAACTAGAAGACCTGGAAGTCAATTACCAAGGCATCATTGACAAGTTTGAAATGTTGTACAAGCTGCAGGAAGATAAAAAAAAGAAAATGCAAGATGTAAAGCAAAATGATAACAAGCAGGTAACTAACACGCTTAATCATTTGTAGTATCACAAGTAGTTTAATCTCTTTTTCTTATAAGTATCTTTCCATTTAAAGCTTTGAAAGCGGGATAATTTAATCAGGTTATAAAAAAAAATATTTAAGTAATACTTAAATTTTGTTTTAGTATCAGTAAATTTATGTTTCAGTAAAGTTATGTATTTAAATTCTAGAAATTAAAATCAGCGGATATAGATTCATTGTTAGATGATCGTATTTTATAACTAACAATTATTTTTCCAAAAATAGAAGGTGTAGAAGTAAAAAAGAAAATTTGTAACTTAATTTACTTTTTATTATAATACAATTAAACTTAAACAGTCATCCCAAGCGAAGTTGAAAGAACTTTATCACTGGATAAATCCGAAAGCATTTAATTGCTCAGCAACTCCTGTTGTGCCTCAATTGTCACCAAAAAGTAAGAAATATACCAAAGAAGATATACAAGAGATGTTAGGAAGACATATGCTGGATAATAAGGTTGTTTTTCCTATGTTATTATGTAGCAACACAACATTGTTATAAGTATATATATTTTAACTACTTTTTTATGTGTCTTTAAAACTGAGTACTTTATGAGTAGTGATGTACCGGACTCACAATTTTGGTCCGGTACATCACTATTTATGAGATAATATTTTCAAAAAAATACAAAAATATTAGAAAGATACATAATGGTGGGTTTTTAGAGCTTATTATAAGCTTCTACTGGAACATAAATGTTCTGTAAACAAGGCACATTTTTCTCCTGGGTGGTCAGATTAACCAGAAAAAGTTACTTGCGGTTGACTTGTTTTGAAAAAGGCAGAAAAAGAAAAATATGTAACTTTTAAACATTGAATCATATACATAACAGAATTATAATTGAATATATGTTAGGAAATCTCAAAAGTTGCTATTAATTCCACTTGAATTTATGAACTTAATTGTTCAGTAACAATCGAGTCACATCAGATTTGACCATTACCAGCAAAAATATTACATTCATGCACTAATGATTAAGTTGTTTTATAGACAAAAGAAAATTTTGAACTTTTATCAAACAGACAAAGCTAACAATTTATATACAAAACAAAAGTTTAAATGTAGACTGAAAGATAAAATAAAAAGGGAACGATGTTATGTTTAAATAGTTTTAGTCTCACTTAATCTTAACATTTAAGTATTTTTCTACAAATAGTAATTACATTGTTTAATGAAGTAAGGGAAAATAGCAAGTTTATTTTTTCATTTTTAAAACCTATCAAAAAAGTGCACTAGCTAAAGAAAGGTTTGTATTAAATAAACTTGCAGTTTAAGTATAATCTTCTACTTAATTTGAACAGGTTGTTTACGCGATAAAGTTGAAATGTCAGTCCGAAGTTAAGTATGTTCAGAAGAAAGACCTGGACTGTCCGGGTTTGATAAAAGAAGCAGATAGAAAATACCAGGAAGAATTGAAAGCAGCAAGTCAGGCTATTGGTAAACAGCCATCAACTGGTTAGTTTTGTTTTTGTTTATCATCAAAAAATATAAACGTTTTAAAAAATTGCATTATTTTACAGCTACATCTGAAAAAACATATTTTAAGTTTTTTTTTCTTTTGTTAACCATTTTGTTACAGAAAAGTATTTTTGTCTCAAAAACTTGCTATGCAGTGGTAGCAAAGCACGACCTGATAACTAATCCTCTAGACTGTAATTTTCTTCAAACCGTATTAAGCAACGAATAATCGTTAAAACTATGTAGGTGTAAAACTTACTTTTCTGTACTTTTGTTTTAAATTAACTGCATGTTGTTGGTTCATCAACCTTTGATAAGTAAGTTTTCCTAAATTGTTTTGTTTACCTTACAATGTTTTTTTCCGTTTAATAGCAGGTAGAAGCAAAAGAAAACGAAAGATGAACAGCAAGTATGCTGATGATTTTGTAGCGAACGGTTTGGGTTACGCAATGGGACTGTCTGCATCTTTGTACGAACAAGAACGTAAAAAATTGGGGGAGTTTTCTCAAACACCTTCCATACAGCTCACTCCACCAGGAAGTCCAATCAAGAAGAAAAACAAAAATGATATTGTAAGTGTCTAAATTAGTACTTAAAATTTTCTTTGTGTTTTCTAAATTTCAGATGTGTCTAGTTCATGTATAATTGATATTTTATTAGAAATGTTTACAAACTTAAAGAAAAAACTGTGATAAATTTTCAAGTATTTATTAATTTCTACTTCATGGCTCTTATGAAAAATTTGAAAAATGAATACTTGTGTTATATATTTAGTTGTACCTAATAAAAAAATAAAAAAATAGTTAAATGAACAGAATGTTCAAAAGGTTATAATATTTAAATATTTTAGCTAATACATCGTTCAAAATAATATATAATCTTGTAGTATTAACCTACTTTAAATTGCTTAGTTATTAAATTTGGATTAAATTTAAATTGCTGTCACATTTTAAAGTTGTGTTAAGTATTTTAGTTTAACAACGAGACAAAAGTAACTGTACTTGGTTTTACTGAATAGAGTAGATAGGTAGCGATTTATTCAATATGTAAATTTGTTAATGTAAAATGCCATTATCTTTCAAAACACGCACAATCTACAAACGGTCGTAAAAAATGGTGCTACATCATGTGATTTTATTGTTGCTCGAGCAAACTTGACAGTAACTCGTTCTTATTGTACTAGTACTACCACTAGCTTGTATAGTTTTTGCATGCTACTTTTTCTGCTGGTATTTTAGTGTGCATTTCGAAATGGCTTAATGCATTTTTTCAAAATGAATTTTGGTTCGAAATTTATTACTATATAGCAATGCTGAAGAATTTAAGTAGTCCTCTGAATTAGGCTTATAGTGGTTCATCAAAACGTATTTAAAGTAAATACATTTTCTTAACAACAATTCTTTAACTACAGTAACCACCTTTTGTTTCATAAGTTGAAGTTTTTTGTTTTTGATAAGTTTATAAAATTATGAAAATTAGAAAAAAAACTTATAATAAAGTCAAAAGATCTAGAACAAATTCCAAAATTTATAGTCACTCTAGAACGCTTAATTTTTTGTTTTTGATTTTTTAGATAATAAGTTTTTCAGTTAAATCAGACTTACATAGATTGTATTCGTTATTAATAATAATTTACAAAAAGTATATAATTTTAAATATAACAATGTAAATGTTTATAAGACATAATCCAAATAACAAGAAAGTCAAACTTAATTAATCACATTCTTATAAACATGACTAAATTGATGTATGTATATTTAAATCCAAATTTGTCTTAGTCAAACTGATTACTATCATGTTAAACGTTCAGTTGATATGAACTTGAATACTTTCATTTACATTCACAACTCACTTTTAATTATTTTGAAGGCTCCAAACGCTTCAAGAGCGCTGAACAAAACCGCCAAAAGCGTCTCTCAGTTTGGCAAAATCGAAAAAAGCTCGAAAAAAATGGGACGTCCACGAAAGGTCGACCCGGCAAGTTCGGGGCAGCCGAAACAAAATGGGCGTCCGAGAAAGTTGGACCTGATAACCGATTACACGTCGCCAACCGCCATGCATGTGGCTCAGAAAGCAAAAAGTATTCAAGTGAAGTCCAAGTGGTGGAAAAAGGGAATACCAGTTGTGAAGGTTAACATTTCAATATAATCAAGTATATTTATGAAATTAATTGTATGCAATTATTTTATGTATTGGTTTTACAAATATTCAATGCTAGGAAAAAATATTATTTGTTGTTAGAGTGATAAATTAATTTGATATATATTCTTACGATTAAATGTAATAAAAAGTGTTTAATTAATTTAAAAACCTGTATTTTAATTGACTGTTGTATTTCGTGGTAATTTATTTAAAACTAAGAAATTTAAACATTTATAGAAATTACCTTAAAGTTAACTTTGATGATAATCAAATTTTTAATAAGCATATGTTAAACAACCAATATAAGTTTAAGTCTAATGCTAGTTATGCTTATTGTCAGCGTGGTAATCATTACAAATATATATATAAAACATAAATGCTTTTTGATTTATGAAACGTATATTTCAAAGGTAACGAACGGAACGAAGTCAAATGGTAAATTGAGATTAAAGGTAATTTTCGAAGGCATTGAAGAAGGTGAATACATCCCGGCCCCCTGCGTATATCACAAGTAATATTTGTTTGTATTTATTTAGAATCAGAAAAATATTTTTTTAACAACTACTTTGTGAGTATCATAGGACTTGCAATTTTTTTTTTTACAATGTTATTTTGAAAGTAGTATTAAGAGAAGTTTTTCATATGTTAATTTACTAAGCACTGAGTAAAAGTCATTAATCAAATACTATGTACGCTAATAACTAAAATAATAAACGTAATACTGTTAATAAATAATATTTTTGACGAATTCAAGTGCTCAATGCTCTTGTGATTTTTAAGTTTTATCAATAATAGTTCTGTAATGTCTAATGTACAAGGATGGCTACATATATTTTGTAATATATGAAAACTAACTTATTTATTAACATCCTAATAGCTGTGGGCATTTTTGATAAATTTACTGTTAATATAATTACATTAACCATATATTGTAGATATAACAAAAGTAATGTAAATAAGCATTTATATGCAATTCTATAATATTTCCCAAAATTTTGATAGTTAAAAAGAAATTAAATACTCAGTCATACAGAATTTTTATAATGAAACTTAAGTTACAAAATGTAAAAGCAACAAATATAGGTGATAATAATTCTGTAAAAAAAATCTTTGTTTTATTATTACTTGATTTTTTACGTTATAAGAGAAACTTGTAAATAGTGAATCAGTTAGTCTTTGAAATTATATTTATATCATTCAGTTTACACCGAAGTTTTAGTAAAACTTACCACAGTAAACAGTGTTTAATTTATTAAAAAAATTACTCAGTCGTGTTAATCATACAAAAGTAAATTTAAAGTATATTGCGAGTAGTTGAATCACAGTAAAAATGATTTCAGTTTCAACCAAAATAACCACTAGTCAACCAGACCCCACATGACCTTGACTTCTAAAAAAGATTCCGATCCAATTAATTTAAAAAGTTAAGTTTTTTTTAGAAATATGACGTCTATATCTAAAAATACAATCAACCCAATTTTGATATCAAAGTTCCATAAAAAGGCAAATGTAAACTATCAAGCATAAAAAGTTTTGCTTTGTTGGATAAATTTTTTTGTGGTTAACAAATACTAAAAATAAACTCTCCCTTCTGGGAACGGGTCTAAATTGCACGAAGCCAAATTTGCACGAGAGTAAATAATTACAGGAAAAAAAAAACTAAAAAATAGTTTATTAAAAAAAAAAAGTTACTGACTGAGGGTAAAGGGTAACAGTGAAAGTAAAAAAAATATATATGAATAAAAACAACTTACTGACCGAGGGTAAGGGTTAGGGGTGACAGTGATATTAAAGAAAAAAAAAAAGCTTCAATTATAAATATAAAAATAAATAATTTAACCGGCCGAATTGTCTCCGTGCAAAATTATCTTTGTGCTTTTGTGCAATTTTGTTCCCTTGTGCAATTTAGACAGCTACTTCTCCCTCCTAAATAATGGAAATACTAAGGTAGTTTTTCAACTTGCACTTTATTGACGTACGTTTGAAATTAGATCAATCGAACCATGTTGATTTATTTAAAGTAGCTTTTCTTTCTTCTTTTCATGACACACCAATGTATTTGTTGTACTGTGATGTTATTCCCCAAACAAAATAATCTTTGTATACTTGTTAAATATTTTAAAATCGGGTTGTACAACTTCTCTAGTTAGATATTATCTGCCTTTTGTGCATAACAGGTTGGAGTTGTAAGACATAGAATTTTGCGAGCGTGTAACTTATGTAAAATTATACTAAAATTATTTTTTAGTTATATTGATTTTTAGTTGTCCATCCTGTAGATCACGATAAGTAACCTATTTAACCACAAAATTTAAACAGTTATAAATCAGCTTGAATGAAAAATAATAATTTTCTCTAATAACTCGTCACAGGTTCCCAAAGCAAGTTATTGAATTTTTCGAGAAACAGCTTTTTGTCGAGAGACTGCCACCTCAGATTTGAACAGATTGGAAACTTGCTTTGCTTTCATACAACAGACATGGATGAGACAAGTTGCTATATTTGTTTTTTATAACAGCATTTCCGAAAGCATCTAAAAAGCATAGATTCATCAGAAGCTGAATATTTTTTATTAGATTAAATAAATGTTAAAAAAATTTCTATTTTACGAAAATTTTACCACTAAATTTCTTTACTTTTTTTTATAGAGTATTAGATAAAAGTTCATTTATTACTACAACATTTTTCAATATAAATGAGTTGAATTTGATTATTTTCTTTGATGCCGTCAAAAGTACTTTTTTTTAGTATAAAATAGCTTTCACAAAATAGTTTCGGCTAAATTAAGAACTTGTACAGTTTTGTTAGGTGAAATTATTTTGGGCGTTTTTAATCTACCGTTTTTGAAAATTTTGTCTAGTGTGATTTTTTGTTCAGCAGTATGATTTTTTGAAAGACAAAACAATTAGTAAAAGGTAAATGATGCTGCTTTGCATTCGTACTTTTGTACTAAAAAAAAATTAAGACCATTTTTTTTTACAATTTTGATACATTGCAACATTTTCCGTTTGAAATAAAAGCTGTCTGAGTTAGAAACACTAAATTTAAATAAAGCTTAGTTACAATAATTCTTGAAATAATTAATTTTTGTTGTGTTTTTAATTTCTTTACTGCTTTCTTTTATTTTAATCATTTAACGTCTGCTTTTGACTACTTTTATAACAATTTAGCAGGCTTTGATATAGTGATGAAACACAATTTGATTAATTTAAAACGTAAATTTGGTATAACAATTGTTTCACTTGGGTTGAATAGAATTTCAATTCATATTGAAAAAAATTTTTCATTATGATAAACCTTTTTTTTTCGGATTTTTATGTCTTCATATTTGTGTTTCTTATAAAATAAATAAAAAGTTTTCAACAAAAATTGTTAATAACTATATTAAAGTTTATAACTTAACTACAAACCTGTTTTTCAAATTTTTTTTTTTTAATATTTTTGTTTATATCTGAATTAAGCATTTTTTATCGTCAATTGACCTATTGGCTGCATTATGTACATAACCAACATCATTTATCTAACGATTACACCTTTTATTTATTTCTATTAGCTTAAACTATGAATATTTTTCAATGAATAAGTAGTAAATGCGTGGTAAACTTACTACACCATATTTTACATGATAAGTATAACTAATGTTACAAATAATTTTACTTATTATAAGTTAAATAAAAGAAACATTCAGTTTAAAAAAATTTCACATGAGTTCGCACTTTGAACACAGCACAAAAAAACAAGCATAATTAAAACAAAATTTTAGATTTAAAGTTGCTAACTCAAGCAGAAGATATCATTGAAAGTTTTTAAAAATATAAACATTAAGATGTTTTTATTAAACAATATTAAAACAATGTCAATAAACGAAGTTTCTTAATCAAAAAAGTCGTAATTTGTTAAGTTTTTAATTCTGTAGGGCAGGGTTTCCCAAAGTGGGCGATTTTAGTAAGTTGGAGGGCGATAATTAGTGAGGGGGCGAAAGGGTGGGAGATAAATAGTAAGGGGGAGATTTTAAAATTTTGAGCTGTCATAAATTTTATACTTTTTATCTTGCTATTTTACTAAATTTAAACTTAAACAAAAAAGCTTATTTCCTTTATATAAAACATAAAGAAAAAATTAAGTACTTATGACTCCTACTTTCAAGTAAATTACATAATTTTATTTATATATTTTCTTATTTAAAAATTACATAGATCATAGACAATTGGAATCCCTCTCACCATTTTATAACCTGACATATATGGTTTGTAGAAATCTATGTTAACTATTATTAACTATCACCTCATGATATTTTCAATTGTTTTTTGAAACGTCACTAAGTTAGACTAATATAAACAATGAACTTCACCGCACGATCTACAACAACAGCATCCGAGACAATCCTACGACTGGTTTCGTCCTTATTAGGACTCATCAGGCAGGAATAGTCGCAAGAAACCGCTGTTGTGATCTTACCAAGCGGGCTTAAGTACGAAGTACTGAAGCGACCGTTTGTGGGTAAAGTCCGAAAAATTGACGCAGGCAAATCTTTATAGCTCAACGTCTTAGACATTGTCAGCTTAATGTGAGATTTTACTCTCCACGCTCGTTTTATCAGTTTTAGCCAGTATTTATTTCGGCCATCGTCAACAAGTTGAGATGTTGTAGATCGTGCGGTGAAGTTCATTGTTTATATTTGATGGCATAAAACATCTCAACTTGTTGACGATGGCCGAAATAAATACTGGCTAAGTTAGACTAAGAAATAAAACTATACAAGGTTGCCAATTTACCTGGAAACCTAAAAAAACCTGGAATTTGACAATTTAGGCGAAAAAAAACCCTAAAAAATCTGGAATTTTTAACAATTTCAACATATTAAGTAGTAAAGTTTCGATTTAACACAAAAAAGCTATCATATAGATAAAAATATAAATCCCTTCGAGGCAGATCTTTTTAAAGTAAACGACTTACAGGAAACATTCTCAGACTTACAAACTGACCTTGAACTTAAAGTAAATTTTTCCAAAGAATGATATGAAAGCTTTTGGACTCAACAAAAACTAAGGCAAAAATTCCAATCATTTGAGAGGAATTTAGTTTGTTTTTATAGTTTTTCTTTCTAGCTATGTTGTTAAAAAAGCTTTCAGTTCAATTTTCAACATCTTGAGCAAAAGATCTAATCTAGGTATTTGTAAAGAAGGCTTTATTTTACTGATTAAGAATCAGATTAGAAAAACTTGAAAGCAGTCATGAACCTTATTCTTCACATTATATTAAAAATAAGTAGCAGACATTATTTTTTCAAAGGTTTTTTAATTTTATTTGATCTTTTAAAATACTTCTTACTTAACCTGGTTTATATTGTATTTAAGTAGTCTTTTTATAATAAAAATTTTATTAACTTATTTATTCTACTACAGGTTTGCATAATGTCTAACAAATATTAATTACGGTAGACTTCCTCTTGAGTTCGCACTTTTTACCCAAAACAAAAGTGCAAATTAATATTTTCTTAAATTTAACTTAAATAAAGTCTATTACTAACTAAGTATTAAAAAAAAAACATAATATTAAATAGCTTGTATAGATCTATTTTTTAATGAATGTTTGTTTTTAGTTTTAGTTGATTTCATGTTTATTTATGACGTTATTGCATATAAGATATTTAAGTTTATCATTTTGTAAAAAAATGGTAATAATTTTTGAGTTCGTACTTTTTTATTTTGTCCAAAGTGCGAGCTCAAGCGGAAGTCTTCTGTATTTATTAAATGGTTTATGTTTTAGTAGCTTTATTTTGACCTGGTTAATTTTGTAGTTTATATTTGTCGTTATACATTACACTAAAAGTTTTTATAGCATAGTGATTAAAATATTTGTTTGAAAAAAAATTATTTGACACATTTCTGTTATAACTTGTTAAATCTGTATGAACAAAAAAATCTTGATAACCATTAAAGATTTTATAAATTATTTTTTTTGGTTTTAAAAAGAGTATAGATTTGAGGTCTCTATTTGAAATGACTTCAAACTTTTCATTTAAAAAATTCTTAAACTCAATTTTATTTTCTAACTTGAGTTATTATTGTTAAAAAATCTATATATTAATGAATTTTAAATTTTTAATACAACTGTTTTTTGTTTTATCTTAATTTTTAAAATATTAGCAATAAGAATGTGTTGCTTATTTTAAAAGTTTAACACTAGCTTTTATTTGTTCAATATTTTGTTCTGGAAAGTTATTATAGGCTAATAAGTAGAGAAAAAATAAATTTAAACAGTATTAAATAAGACTGCTACAATTACAAAACAAAACTTTAACCTAACTAAAAAAAAAATTAATTGATTACTTTCGGTTCACAGAACTAACTGTAAAACATTTGATTTTTTTTGAATTTTAATTGAGAAAAAAAAAGAAAAAATTAAGGTTTAGTTTCCTGAACGTTATTACAAGTCAAATACTATTTAACGGTATTCTACTACAAAAAGTATAGGTTTAAATGTTTAAAATTAAGTTTTTAACTTTACAACTAACTTGCTTTTAATATATCTTAACATTAAAATTAATAACTTTACTGCATTAACTGAAGCTGTTGATGAAACCACTTTTCATGTGAGATAACCAACCAGTCGGTCAAATTTCCTCAAACTAGATAAGAAAATATGTTTTAATATTTATTTTATTATGTGTAAAAGAAACTGTTCATTAATTTATATTTTTTTTATCTCTGGTATAGTAGTTTTAGAATATGCATATTTATAAAACAGTTTAAGTATTTTGTGCGGCTTAAATAAATTACTTGGTATTAACTTCTAAAAATCCGAAAATCGTTATATGAGAGATTATTATAATGTCAGGTTTCAGTTAAGATTTGAGATGGGTAACGTACGGTTAAGATCCAGTCAAACTTCAACCCGCTAAGTAACTTAGAAACTACTTGTGCAAAAAAAAACAACATCTTTTTTTTTGATACTTTATATTTTAAAATACACTTGCAATTTAGTTTTCAGTTCACAATAGTATTTCCTAGATCACAATAACACTAAATCATTTTATTACAATTTTGCTCGAGTTTTTTAATTCTTTTATACGTTAGTTTTTTAAATTATGCAGCCCGCAATTAAACTTTTTAACGAGTTGAAACTAGAAAAGATTTTTAAGTAAATATGAATTACTGACTACAAAAGTTGTCCACCACTACCCTAAAAGTTTCATTAGTTTCAAAACAATTCATATTTAAACAGGATTGATTACAGACTACACAAGGCTTTTTAATACACTTTACTTGGATTATAAAACAAAATAAATGTAGATTATTTTCTCAAGCCCTGTAAACTGCTTTGAACACAGCCCAAAAGTGCGTGCATAGGAAGTACCAGACTAAATTAAACTTCGAACACAACTTTTTTGGCTTAAAAGTATGTACTCAAGAGAAAAACTACTTTGTAAAATCGTTGAGGGCGATTATTTTTCAAATTTCTGAAAAGGAGGCGATTTAGTAAATGAGTTTGGGAAACCCTGCTGTAGGGACATGGCTAAGGTAAGCGCATCCGAGCCCGTATTGCGTAGCTTACACTCTTGAAAATATTTGTACCTTTTTAACGTCGAAGATAGCTAAAACATACTTAATTTCAATAAAATCAATCGTCGAATGGCTTAGCATGAACTTTTCAATTAATATCCTTGTTATAGTTGGATTATCAAACTAAGACTACTTATTTTACTAAGGCTTATTTTGTTCGTACGTCAAATAGAATGTAAAGGAAGTTTTGTTTCCACTCATTTATTGCGTCGCATAACGACGTCCGTGCTGTAGTAGTTCGAAATAAATTTTATCTTATTTAACACTAAGTTATGTAATGAAAACATTTAAAAATAAAAATAGTTAAAAATTTGGTGTTGCATTTAAATTAGTTTAGATTTATTAATACTTTTATAAATTCATAAGATTCTAACAAATTGTCGCCAATAGTCTACAGAGCCTAAGCCTGGACTTTTGATGCTGCGAGACAAGCTAAGTAAACGTGGTTAGACCGAGACCCGGATGTCGTTCTCTTTGAAACTTGTCAGTTAGTTGTAACTGAAAAATCAAGAACGTCGATCCACAAACGGTTTGTCATGTTTAACCATGAACGGTAAGCAACAAAAAAAATCCCAGTCTAAGGAACGCTTTTGGTCTGATGATGGGTTCGGTATGATCAAACCTTAGATTATATTAGAAAATAAGTTATTTAATGAACAATCAAAAAAAGTTGACGCTCTTAAAAACTGTCAAAGGGTTTAGTATAGTAAAAAGATCTCTAAAAACAAGTCAAGCTACACAGTTAACACCTATTGTTTACTTGAACTAATTGAGCTGTACCGAAATACTTTAAGGTCTATTGATACAATGAATTTGAATAAAGGAAACACATTCAACTTGAAAAACAAAATAGTTAACTTGGTAACAACTTGATATGACAAATGATGGTATTTAAATGACAGACAAAAATCAGCTTAAAAATGAAGTTGGGCGAAAGTATAAACTTACAAAAAATAAGTTTGTTTCTGAATGATAAACAATAAAATTAACTTATATTATGTTAAAATATGATAGAAACTTGCTACATTCTAAATTAAACCTGTTCACGTAAACCTTTAATGTAATCAATAATGACCAGTCAGTCTTGAGAAACAATTACTTATTAATACTGAACTTAAGCACATGATTAACTATTATAGCATCCGAGACAACCTACGACCGGTTTTGTCCTAATTAGGACTCATCAGGTAAGCATAGTCGCGAGAAACCGCTGTTGAGTTTTAACAAAGCGGGCTTATGTGAACAACTGAAGCACTGAAGCTATTAGTTGTGGTAAAATTGAAAAAATGACAAATCTAAGCTCAACGTTTAAGACACTGTCAGCTTACTGTGAGATTAAAGTCTGTGCTCGTTTAATCATTTTTTAAGCACGGACGTCTTCAACGATGTGATACGCCTCGCGCAATTATTAATGAATATTGAAAAACTTAATATTTAGTATTTTTATTGGTGGCGCAAAATATTTCAACATTGTTGATGATGGCCGGAATAAATACTAGAAATTTTTTTTTCAGTCCGAAGCTAAATACTTGATAAGCAAGAGAGTTTTGTCCACATTATTTTAAATTAAATGTTGCTAAAAACAAGGTAAACAAGAAAAAGTGGTTTTGGATGACAAAAACAAAACATCAACTTTGTTGTACATAATAATTTTAAACTGTCATTTACATAAGAACTTATATGCGTGCGTAAGTGAAAAGTTAATGGTCACATACTTTAAGATAAAAGAAGATACAAACTTTTGATTAGGTGCAGTTTTAGAGATGATGTTAATATCCGTGGCCTTCTTTGAAAAAGTCACATGCTAGCTTGCTTTTATTTTTTAATTGTTAGATCACTCCAAGATTTCTCATATACATATGCTAAATTTCCGACTTGAAACGGCTTTAAAAACTTTTTATTTCTATCATGAACTGACTTATCGATTTAAATGTACTTAAAAATTTAAAATGGACAGCTATCCTAGTATAACTAGTAATATCATGTTGTATCAAAAAACTTGATTTAATTAAATACAAATATTTCAATTAATTCTTAATTTGGAAAACGTTTCTAAATGATATACTTTAAATTACATTTTCGATCACCATAAAAAGTTTTAGGACTGTTTAAATCTGTTATTTTGCACATCTTTGAAATTTTGAGCTGTAGTACAGAGTATCGGTATTAAAAAGTATATCTTTAAGGATTTATAGGAATTTAAAAAATATGTTTTGTAAAAATATAATTAATACTTGAAAAAAATCATTTCTGAGATGCAAATAAGACTAGTTTCGTTTAATTCTATCACGAGTTTTTTAATAAATTTCCAGAATTTCAACAGAAGAGATGAATATTTAATTTTTTCTATAAAGAAAATTATGATAATAAGTGATAAGCAAAAAGTCTTAACCTCAAAGAAAAACAGCTTATTTTACTTTCGGTAAACTTAATAGTAAATAGGGTTGTTTACGTAAAGATGTCAAGTTTATGATCAAAGTTCAAATATAAAATTAAGCTTACTTTTTATATGTATCGCCTATAAAAAGTTAAGAAAATTACCTTTTTATGGAAAAAATAAAGATCGATAAAAAAAAATGTTTGATGTACTTAAACTTTATTACTACTGCTTAATAAATTAAGATTTTTATACTTACTTTTTGCTTCTAACTTTTTACAATTTTGAAAATATAACCTAATGATAATGCTAGTTTTTATTAAAAAAGTACCAAGTGTTAAAAAACCTATGGTTCTTTTATGTTTAATATTGTATTTATTAAACAAAGCAATATTAAAAAATTTAGAAAATAGTAAAACAAAACTTCTAAAAAAAAACCTTTTTTGTTAGAGTGTGTTTTATTGAGCTACCGTTTAGTGAGTACATTACTCAAATAAAAATAAACAACTTTTAAAAACGAGATCTGTTCACCTGAAATTTTTATTTTTTTGCTTTTAAACAAATTTAAAATGAATTTGAAGAAAAAATTACAACGGCCCTTTAACTAATTATATAATTCAAAAATCACTACACTATATAAGAACATTAACTCACACACAACCACATCTGTAAATCTAAAAGTAAAACTATGTATATTGAAAATATGAAGCAGATGCGTGTTTAGATTAACTTAGTTTTATATCGTTAGTTTTTAAATTAGAAAATGTTTTCAGATTTTTTCCATTTAAACAGTAACAAACCTGTATAAAAGAGTATTATTAAATTTCATTAGTATATATTTAGTGCTGCAAACAGAAGAAAGAAACTCTATCCATTCAATTTTAAAGTCTTTTAAAATATTTTTTTAAATTAAGTCTATTTTAAGTAATGTATCTTAAATAACAGGTAAAACAAAAAAAAAACAAAAACAGCTAAAACTATACATAATGTTATCTTTTATACTCGAGAATTAAAATTATACTTGTAAAAAATAAAATCAAATCTAATATTTTTAAATTTACTTGTTTAACTTCAGTTTTTTGTTTTATTTTTGGTAAAAGTTTAATGCTCAGCATTAATA
>NW_028139796.1:0-20119 GCF_965202585.1 Thalia democratica | reverse complement strand
TCTAGATAAAGAAACGACATATAAGGTAATTTTACAATTAAAAACCTTGAACTAATAACAAACTTTCACAACAAAAATCTTAAAAAAATAACAAATTTTTACAGTTGAAACCTTAAAACAATAAAGAACACAATTTCTTAGAATTTCCTAGCTTTAATGTATCTAAATAAACGAAACGACATATAAGGAACTATTACAATTAAAACCTTAAATTAATAGGGAACTTTCACAACTCAAACCTTAAAACAATAACTAACTTTTACAGTTAAAACATTAAAACAATAAAGATCTTAATCAAATACTGTTTTTTAAATGTATGTACTAAAACTTATTTTCTCCTTTTTTTTTAGAACTTCAACCTCTTCATCTGAATTGCATTCCGCTTTATTTTATTGGCAGTTAAAATTATTTGCCTCATTTATTAAATCGCTCTCATCTGCTGCTCCTACACTTGTTTAAGAGA
Organism: Thalia democratica; assembly: GCF_965202585.1. Classification (NCBI taxonomy): domain Eukaryota; kingdom Metazoa; phylum Chordata; class Thaliacea; order Salpida; family Salpidae; genus Thalia; species Thalia democratica. The sequence continues at coordinate 19,656 of NW_028139796.1, read as the reverse complement.
ATCTTTTCTCTAAATCAAGCCACAACTTGTGGGCTTCATTTCTAATCTTTTGGCACTCATTTATTTTCACTTTCATTTATAAAATATTTCCTCTTATCGTTTAGAATAAAATTTGTAACAAATAAATATACTCTTATTTACTTTAAAAACCTAAGTTACTCTACAAAAAATACAAATAATAAGTAAACTTAATCTTGGAATATAACTCTCTTATAACTTTTTTATATATTTAAACAACTTTGAAAAGATTATAAAGAGATAAAGTATACACATTAACTTGTTACATAAAATACTAAACTAACTGCTTAGTTATAAAAAAATCAATTATTTACTTAAACAAAAAACACTTTGATTCTAAAATTTTTCTAGATAAACTTTAGTGTATATATCACCGTTTCACTATGGAAGTGTCCTTGCTGCAGATCATCAATACTAAAAAGCTTACAAAATCTGCTTGTTCAAGTAGGGTACTTGTTCAATATGTTAATAGAAAATTTTTGCAGTTTTGTAAAGAATATTTTACTAATTTATACCAGATGAAGGCATTGGAAATAAAATTAAATATTTTTGTAAATTTCTAGGAAATTTTGGAATTTTTTCTGACTTTAAAGGATTTTTAATTAATTTTTACCTTTTGAAGGCTTTGGAAAACAAGGAATTTTGTAAATTTAAATTGACAAAATCTGACTTTTTTTTTAATTTTATCAAATTTCCTGACTTTTTTTCAAAACCCCCCATTTTTTCCTGACCTTTCCTGACTTTTGTCTTTTTTTAAAAATTTTTCCTGATTTCCTTACCGAGTGGCAACCCTGTATGTGCTCTTAATTATCCAGTTATGTCAATGAGAAAACCACCTTTACAAAAAAAAACATGATTGTTTGACCTACGTAGAACTTATCACATTCACTACACTTTGCTACACTTAATACAAGTCTTTTTTTTTCAATTACTCTGATTTTTCCCTTTTTAACTTCATATGTTTTTTTTTTGACCATTCCATCTTCTCTACCTTAATTGCATAAAAAAATTTCTAAAAAGCTATAAACTTTCTATTTCAACATTAACTTCATAAGTTAAGAACTTATAATTAGTTATTAAAGTTGTAATCAATTTGTGGTTGTTTGTATGTTACGATTACATTTTGGATTCAGTTGTTTTTTCTTTCTGTCAGTCTCAACAAGTTTGAAAAGATTGTTATCCAAACTCTTACATTTTTGTTACTTTCTTTTATTCTTTTGGTTGTTGGTCTGAACCAGTCTTTCATTTTTTTCATCATTTCTACAATTAAATCCTATCTTTCAAAATTCTTAGAGCTTCAAATAATCACAAGGTTTTTGTAACCTATTGTTTTTTCTAACACAAAATGGTTAAGATGTAAATTGTACAGTACACCTTAATCATCATTTCTGCAATGACAACTAAATACATATACATCCTTGCTCAATTCCTGTGGAGGGATATATTAGAAAATCAAGATTACATTTAAGCAAATATTGAATAAAAATAGGCTAAACAAAAGCATTGTCAATAACTTTTTTGTATTTGAAAATATGACTGATTAATAAATATTTAGTTATAATTTTCTTATGTTTTGTAGGAAATTTCAGTCAGTATGAGAAAAAAAAATAAAAAAAACAACTCATTAGTTTTAAAATAATCCAAAACTAAAAAATATTAATTTTTTTAAAGAATGGTTATAAAATAATTTTCAAAAAATATTATAATTTAAAAACAAATGTAACAAACTTAAGTATTTATAGACTTTTAAAAAAATTTACTTTAAGAATAGAACACCAGAATTATTTAGTAATACATAAATAAATATAATAATAAATGAGTTAAATATGAATTAAGCAAGTATTTTAACTAGTAACTCTAAATTTTCATAAAGGCTAAAAAATTTAAAATCACAGTATAAATGTACTACTAATAATTTTTTTTTGCAGCTTGTAGATTGATAACAATTCTAAATATTTTATAAAGTTTTATGCTGAAATGTTATTTACAAATGTTTAGCAAACTATTTTTTAATTAATTTGTTTCCAAACGTTGTAGTAGAAAATTATGCTTAGTTTGTTTTTGTTTTATTTTAATTGCAACAGCTAACTAAGGGTGATGGTATAATTTGAATTTTACATTACAGAATTGCATAGTTTTATTTACGGATTATGATTTTACCACATTTTGTTGTTGTTATTGATAAAATCTTAACACTGTAAGTTTGCTATAGGGTGTCAGAATGGGTTTTTTAATTAAGGCCATAGGGGGGGGGGGGGGGGTAGAAGCTATTTTTTAACCAAAAATTAACATATAGATTTATATTATAGTAAATTTCATAACCTTTCAGATGCTTTTTTTAGAATTTAAAAATATTAAGTAACTTTTTTTTTATGACCGGTTATATAAAGGGTTGTCTTTATAAAGGGTATATAAAGGGTAACTTTAAAGCGTTTTTCTCGAGTTTTTAAAAACGGGCTTTAAAATCTATCTTCTTCTTCATTTTTCAAGCAATCTTCTTCAAATTTTCAAGGAAATGTTCCTTACATTATGAAAAAAAAACGTTATTTGTGAATTTTAATAATTTAAAAAAATGAAAATTTTATGACAAAAATAAAAAAAAAAGTGATTTTTTATCAAAAATTTTTTTTTTTTTTTCAAAAAAAAAGGTATTTTTACTTAAATTTTTTTAAAGTCACAAATAATGTTTTTTTTGTTATTGTATAAAGAATAGACTGTTAAAGTTTGAAGAAGATTGCTTAAAAAATGAAGGAGGAGATAGATTTTGAATGCATTAGTCTTTTTTCGCCGTTTTAGTTTTTCCTTCCCCATAAGGAACCTGTTATGCGGCCCGACTTTGGCCGGTCATATCTCAAAAACTAATTCGAATTTGTAAAAACGGTAAAAAGCAACTTGAAGCCTTAGTAAAAACTCTATAAAATAAGATCAACTTGTAAAAAACATGGCCTACCCCCCCCTATGGCCTTAAAAAATATATTTTATTTTAAAATAGTTTTAAGTTAATTGTTAAAAGTAAAAGTTTTTTACTTTAATATCAGGAATATCAATTAACTTTTTAAATAACTTGTTTTTTTTTTTTTGTGTATACTTGTTATTATTAACTCACTTGCCTGGCCATTGTGAAGCACAAAAACAGCCTCAAGGACTATTAACTTCTAGCCTCAAAATAAAAACTTCTTGAGTGTGTGGCAACCCTGTAATAAAATATAAACAGCTCTTGTGTTACAAATATTGGAAAACGTGCTTATACTATCTTAATTAAAAGCAAATACTTTATAAATGCCTGTTTTTTTGTCTTAATTTGAAAAACTGTAAACTAGCCTATGTTTTACAAAATTTTTAAACTAGTTTGAGTGGGCACAAAGTTTTACACAAATTGGAGCACACATTAATGAACATTATTTGCAGGAACTTTTTACTATATTTCCGATATTCAATACATGTTTACTACCAGGTCTAAAACTTCTACAATGTGCATTTAAAAAAGTAAAGATATCGGTAAGGTACGCACTTTAAAATGTACGCACCGCGTAAGGTACGCAATAGATTTAAAAAATTTTTTTTAAACCATTTAATATAGGATTTAGAATACTTATTCAAGACTAAATATTTATATATGGTATATATAAAAACAAATTATACAGTAATCTTCCTTTATTTTACCAACATATGTTTCTGTGTGTCAAAAGCACTTCAACTGGGTTGTTAATAGGAAAGATAACTAGATAACTAAAATGAAGTTACTAGGATCTTTTTTTAGCAAACAATTAAAACTATATTTTGAATAGTTATATGGTATATATAAATATTAGAGGTGTTATCAACGAAGACAAGCTCTTTAAAGCAATGATAGAAAACAGTAACTACTAGTGACATTTCAACTACGTTTGACATATTAACTCTATAAAACTTTATCGTCAAATAAATATAAACTATTCTTTTTTATGAAAACTTATATTTGACTATAACTAAGTAGTAACAAAAAATAACTAGGTTTAAAATAAGTTTAGTTAAACAAAAGTTTAATTAAACTTGTACTAGAACTTATTTAAACAAAAGATTACTTTTTTATCTGTAAATAAGAATGCAACTATTTTACATAAGTGGAAATCTAAAGTTATGAACTTAAATTATATAAAATAATTTTTTTAAATTTTAACTACAGACCTTTTCGTTTTTAATAAATAAACAACTTAAACTTAGTTTTCAAAAATGATTCATGAATTTTGGTCAAGAAAAAACCTAATCGTAGCGGTACAAGATTAACGATTTACAAAAACTAATCAAATAATTAAACACAAGTTTAGTTAATAAAAGTATATTTTAGATTAACACAAAAATGAATTTAATTATTGATTTTTGTTTTTAAACAATTAGGTTTTACAAATTTAACCACTGAATCATAAAATAGTTGAAATAAATTAACAATAACAGTAATATAAAACATAAATTATTTAGAAATGCTTTGTTGTACTCTTTTAATGTAAACACTGTAAATCAAAAAAATATCAGTGAAAATTAACGTAGAATGTCAATGTCTGATTTTTTTGAGCTGAGAGACAAGTTCAAGGTAACATAAAGTTTTGGTTATGCCATTACAATCTTTAGACCAAGATTAAGCTCAATTCAGTATAAGAATAAGTTAGTTTTTAAAATATATATCTGCACTAAAAATGATAAAAAAGGTACTGGTAATCGAGTATAGAATATATTTAGTTTAAAATAAGCAAGTTGGTCTGCTATTAGTTAGTAAGTTTTAGTTGTATTTTTATATTGAATAGTTTTAAACATTGTTATCTTTTGAAATATATGCCTGATTAGTATATTAATGTTGTCTTTAACGCTTTCATTAAATTATTTGTGACTTTATCTAAGACTTGCATCGTTATAGTTATGCGTGCAACAATTTATAGATTAAATAAAACTAGTTTTAAAAACAGCTACTTTTCATTGTTTTACAAAGACAAAAATAAATATTGTGCAGATACTTATGAAAATGTATTTGACGTTTTATTGTTTTATAAAGCACATACACAGTGCGTGCAATAACTTTTAAATATAATTAAACAATTTATCAAATTTTATTATAAATAAACAACAATGTTATGCGTGCATAAACTAGTAGAGAAACCAATAAGAAGTTAACCAAAGTTTATTGTTATATTAAGCGAAAAATAGCAATCTATTTAGTTTTTTTTTTAAATATGTGTTTATAAAATTGTTTAGCTTTTTAAAATTATTTTTTTTTTTTTCCTTATATATAACACTAAATAGAGTGTAGCAGTCTGAATTGATATGAAACATTTTTATATAGCTAAGCTTTAGGTCAGGGGTCGGAAAACTGCGGCCCTCAAAGCAAAAATCTGCGGCCCGCAAGGTACTTTTTAGTTAAAAAGATACTTTTTTAAAACCATAAAAATATAAGGTTTTGTATAAAAACTTAGAATTTGGCTCTTAGTTCGATAAATACTCTTTACTGGTGCTTTATTATTGCTTATTTAATAATTTTTTTGGTTTAAAACTGTATTTTTATTAAGGATTATTACTATTGTTTTAAAATAAATGCGGCCCTCGAATAATTTTTAAATAGTCCAGCCCGCGATCAATTTATTCTTTGAAAATTAGCCCACGAGTCACTAAAGGCTGCCGAGTGCCGACCCATGCTTTAGGTAAAAAATCACATTCAAGGAAATGATTTCAAAATTTCTATGTTTATTTTTAAGAAAGTTTTAATTTATAATATTTTCTAACTAATCAGACTTCAATACTTTTCAATATTTTTAATACTTTTAAAACGTTAATTGTGTAAGAATGATTTAATTAAAAAGATTTTTTTTAATTTAATTTACACCAAATAAAACAAACAAAAAAAAGAAACAAAGTAAAACGAAAATTCTGAGTAGTATATTTACTAAAGTTAGTTAATTATGAAAATTAAATTTAAGTTCTTTATTTATTTATTAAAAACAAAAAGGTCTGTTGGTTAAACTTAAAAAATTATTTCATATAATCTAAGTTTGATATATTTTACTGATAAGAAATTAATCTTTTGTTTGAAACAGTTCTACTACAAGTTTTATTAAACCTAGGTTTAACTAAAATTATTTTAAATCTTATAAGTTTTTAAAAATTATTTAGTTTCATTTAAATACAAGTTTTAATAAAAAGAATAACTTATATTTTTTAACGATAAAATTTTGATAGAATTAATATGTCAAACGTAGTTGAAATATCACTTATAGTTACAGTTTTTTATCTTTGCTTTAAAGAGCTTGTCTTCGTCTTTGATAACACCAACAAAAGTTTATAAATACATATTGTTTATAGAACAACAAAAAACGCTCAAAAAGTTTGGTCCAAGGACCTGGTGCACAAAAAAACCTTTCGGTTATCGAGACATACACCAGTGCAGAACAGTTTAACGTCATGTCAAGGACAATATAAAAAAGGTTTCTATAAATATTTGTTCTTAAATAAGTTTTTTAAAACCAACATTAAGTAGTCTTAAAGCGTACCTTACGCGGTGCGTACCTCTTAAAGTGCATAGTTTTAAAAACTTTGTGTCATCGGGCACACAAAATTTGTTCCCCAGAGTTGCTGCTAAGTGAAATCAAACAAATCAAAACACTACTAAACAAAAACGGTTACCCACAAGAGTTAGTTAACAAAACAATTCATTTACATGTAATAAGTTTGGATAGAATAATGACAATAGGACCGGAAAATGTGTAGTTACTTTAAGAAAAAGAAAATTAGACAATTTAGTAAGAAATAATTGTTATGCAGCGAACCCTAGAATTGTTTTTACCTCTAAATCACTAATAACACCAGGTGGTAAGGACCCAGTATCAAAATTAAATAAAAGTATGGTAATCTACCCAGTACAGTTGCTGTTGTACAGCAAGTTATATTGGATTAACAACTAGACATCTAACGAAGAGAATAAAAGGATACATACCAAAATGAGTAGAGAATTTTTGCCTGTCAGATAAGAAAGATGATATACCGGTTAAGGTTTTAAACGCATCTAAACGATCATCTATTTCAGAACATTTAGTTAATAATCCAACTTGTGCAAACATTTATAATATAGATAGATTTAAAATTATTTAAAATTTGTAGTAATGTTTTCGATTTGATTAAATTAGAAGCCATTTGTATTTTGTTAAGGAAACTTGTTTTATGTAAGCAAAAAGATTTTGACTATACTGTTTCTTTATTTTCTATACATTTTATAAGGATTGTTTTCATTTATATATGTTTAGTTTTACTGTAGATCAATTATAACGTAAATGGACTTATTTGGTTTTAACTGTTACTAACTGTTTTTGTCTTTTAAAATCTCTTGATTACTTGTTACTATATAAGTGTGTAAAATCTTATTATTTGTTAGCATTGTACTCTACTGAAGAGAATTGCTTGAAATATATTTAGTTTTTTTGAAATTGTGTGTCTTATGTAACTATTGTAATTTACTGGTCACTTATGTTTCAATTTATGTTATAAGTTTAATCTAAGTTTAATTTTGATTTACTTAATTTTTTTTTTAATTTTTCTATGAACGGCAATTAAACCACTAAGTAGAAGAAAAGAATATGATTACATTTAAGAAATTAATAAAAAAAATAATTAATACAAAGAAAAAATATCTTCAAAATTAAAAAAGTTAACTTATAATAAACAACGAATGCTGTTAATAATATTTAAAAAAAATAAATAAAGTGTTATAGTTTTATATAAAATAAAATATTTTTGTTTACGTCTTAATTTTAAGCAACTTTAGTAACATTTCAACTAAAATACATAGATTTGATAGTTTTTTAAAGGTCTAAATTAAAGAAGTACTAATCTATTGCATTTAATTATAAAATTTCGGTGCCTTAAACATACTAAAGTATTATACATATCAACTATTAACTTAACATGATTTATGACAGTTAGTACTGCTTACTGCTCAGCTGCTATAAGTTTATTTTTAGTATTTGAAATAACACAGCTAATTTCTAAATTAATCATGTTATGATAGAAAACCAAAGTTTAACAACTAAAAACAATTATTTAAATTATTACGACTTATGAAAATAAGATTATTTCAAAACTAGTAAAATGGGAAGCAAGTCTTATATAAGTTTTAATAATATTAAATTAAAAATTTAAGATAAATATACTGTTCTTGTGAAACTGTTTTAAAAAAAACAGCACTTCAAATATAAGTGTCAAAACTTTCTTATTTCTACACTAAAGATAAATATACAATACGTTATAAGCAAGCTCAAAGGGATAGCAATAGAATACTTTTCAACTCAAAATGTGAAAAAACATTATTCTTGTAAACTGATGTAAAAAGTCAGTAACTCTTAACTAAATTTTAATACTTTTAGAACTAAATTTAATATATAATTTTTTTGTTAAAAACAATAGAAAGTTGCTTTTTTCATTTAGGAACACCGTTTTTTTATAGTAGTAAGGCTTACAAGTTCGTAAATCTATTATTTTTCAAAACTTGTATACAAAAAGTTTGAACAACTGAAAAAAAAAACACTTGCAATAAAAATTAGATTGCTTTAGATAAAGTTTTTGTAACGTTTAATCTGATAAAAAAACACTTTCTTTAGGTGTAATAATTAATGATTTTTACCGCAAGATCAACAACAACAGCATCCTAGACAACCTACGACCGGTTTCGTCTAATTAGGAGTCATTAGGCAGGCATAGTCACGTGAAACCCGCTGTTGAGATCTAAACAAGCGGGCTTAAGTACGCAGTAGTGTAGCGACCGTTTGTGGATGAAAATTAAAAAAGATATTCGAGTGTAACTAATTTTGATAAGTTTTTCCGCTATAAAATGTAGTTAAAAGAATTAAAACGGAGTATTAGAACATTATGTCTTGTAGTTTAGAAGCAAAAACTAGTTTTATTAGTTTTATTGCAAATCCCACATTTTTTAGACTATAAAAAATTAAATATAACTAAAAAAGCTTAAATTAACTTCATGCATGAAATGAACTACCAACTTTTTTATTTTACTACGAATGATGCAGAATTTTAATAGGGTAAAGCCTAAAAGTGCATAGTCCGTTTTAATAAATATGTTTAGTAATATAGTCAAACTCGATATTGTACCGTATTTACTTTTTTTTTTATCACTAAATAGGTTTCATTTACAAACCCACATAGTTCTTAAATTCTAAATCAACTAGAATAAGTAACTTATATAATGAATGCACGTGTCCTTCTAGTATTAATATGCAATATGACCATCTTTGGTATCAAGTAAATAACAGTAATAACTAAATTTTATTAGAGTATGTGTTAAAAGAAAGTTAACTTTAACTTTATTATTTTAAAGCTCTTGTAGATACTGCTGGATACTTTTCAAGCTTGATCATATTAAACTCGACCATATTGAAGTCGATAATAAACTTGATCATTTTAAAGTCAGTTATTTTATACATTTTATAGCTGCATACATAACAACACTCATTTTTTATTATTCTGAAAAAAATAAAAATATTAGAAAATTTAGTTTAGGTCAATTTTGTTAGACAAGTATGTATTTTTTTTGAATAACTTTTAGATTTTCTATTATACTACACAAGGGTTTCCAAATTTTTTTTTCATAAGGCCCCCTTAAAAAAAAAGCCATGGCACCCTCCGACAAGATTCCTTTAAAACTACCATTAAATACTCCTAAGACCTTTTTTTTTGCTCTTCACCATCAACTCAAGAATATTTAAGTTTCAAATTATTGGTTTATGGCCCCCCTGTGGCCTTTTACTACTAATGGTCCCCCTTTGCTGCTTATGGCCCTCAAGGGGCTATATGAATCACCTTGGGAAACCCTGTAATACACTAGTATAAATATGTCTACTTTACGGCTTAATAGTTTAGTTTATAAAAACATTATCTAAAGAGTTGCCTTATTCTGCTCTAACTATTTTTTTAAATAAGTTATGAAAGGCTAATAATTATTTATCAAAGAAAAAAAGCAAAGGGTCAATAGTGTATTAAGCTTTTGAGAATTAAATTTAAAAAGAGAAAATTAATTTACTTTAAGGTTTTTACAGTGTTACAATTAAATTAATTAGATTGTAGAAATCAATAGTTTGTTGCATTTAAAACTAATTCTGATTTTTTTTGTTATTTACTTACAACGTACATATTACTTTTGAAAACTGTTTTAGTGCTTTACTGATAAAAAATTGAAGCTCCATTGTGTTGGTTTTTTTTAAAATCTACTTTTTTATAGTCATTACTTTTTATTATGTAATAAGTAATAAAACTAATTAAAACAAAATATGCAATCTACCTTAAATTTTTATAAAAGATTCTTTAACTAAAGTCATCAAATACCGATAAATAGTTTTACCTAAAATAAACTGAGTGATTATTTTCAAAGAAATTTAAAGCTTTTGCTACTTATTAATATTAAAACAATAAAAATTCAACATGATCGAGCTTAAATTTACCTAATTTAAACTGATCGAGTTAAATCAGCGGTTCTTAATTTTTTTTTCATTTTTACTCCTTTATGAAAGATTATTACCAAGTATACCCAACCTACAAAATAATTTTTAGTTTTGAATAAAAAAATCTAGATTTTTAAAAACTTTAAGCTTATTAAATATAAAAAATCATAAAAACTAAAGAGTTTATTTAACTAAAAAAAATTACAAATAACGCTAACTAAAAACTACTAATACAATTAATAAAAATTATTTTACATAACATGTAATAAAGAAAATTTACTCCCTAAAAGAAGGGAATTTACCCCGGGGTAGATTTACCCTAGTTTAAGAATCGCGGAGTTTAATGATCGGGAATTAGAAATGATAGTGAACCTTAGTACAACTTATACAGTAGCTTTACTTCTGTACCATACTCAACAACTTTACTACAGAATTAAGTTTTATAGTGAATATCGTTTAATAACTAATTATTCAAAAAATCAAATTACATAACAGCCTGTTAAACAATGTTGTTTAAATTACTATACTTCGGTAAAAAGTTATTTACTCATCTTAAGCATAAAATTTTAATAAATATATAAAGTAGTTTTAATGAGAAACTTTTTAAACGTATTTCATGTACAAAATTAATAAAACTCGCAATTAAGTTAAAAAATAGTTAACAAATAGTTTTGTAATTTATCAAACGAACTAAACTTAATTGGTCAAAACGCTACAAAAACTCAACAAAACACTAACAAAAAATCAGTGTATACAAAAACTCAAATCATTTGAACATACAACGTAATCACTCTTGTAGTTTTAGTTAGTTCACTTACTTTTCATCCCTCGGTTTTCGCTAATTAGTGCTCTTTTGACTAACAGCTTGCTCATGACATTCTGAGTTTACAACAGCGGACGGCGTTTTCTGGCTGTCATTTGACTTTTTTGCTTTTGATTCCACCTTATTTGCTACAACATCGGTGTGTACATGTCTAGTAAAGAGACTTTTCACAAACTCATTTGAGAAATGTTTGATTTCAGCCATAACTTTTCCTTCATTTTTTGCATGGTCCCATACTAAAAAACCAAAAAATGCAACTCCACTAAGAATAACTTAATCACTCAATTCTACACAAACCTTTGCCATTTTGAAGACTAGCTGTAAGTATATTTGTTATGAATAAAAAATTGTATATCAACTTACTTAAATTTTTTTATTAATGAACCTTATTTTAACTTTATGTTTATTAATCAGCATATTTACAAAAAAAAATAAACATTGAACTTTAAACTAGACACCCTCTTAAGACTAGCTTAGAATGTAGCTTTTTATCAGATAGTATAAAGTGTTAAGCTTAATTCATGAAAATGCTTTCTGCCTAAGAGTTATTATATTCAGCTAAAAAGACATTACCAAGAAAAACTATTTAAAAATTTAAAGTTAATCGTTTGCTAATAATAACATATATACGAAATATATAATAATAACCAAGTTCAAAAAGTACTCTTTCTTAATTATATTAACACATGTTTCTGTGTGTTATCAAGTTAACACACTTCAACGGAGATCGGTAAATAAATAAACACTGTATTATAGTTATTGTAGTTATAGTTAATTGAACGACAAAAAAAAGACTCTCAAAATATTTGGTCCTAGGACCTGATGCACAAAGAACTTTTCAGTCATCTGTAAGAAAAAGTCAGAAGGTAAAGTAGGTATACATGTGTTTATTAAAAATAAGAATAAATACTGCAGATTGTTGTAGACTAATGGTTAATAATACATACAATATGTAATGTTAAATCCAAGTGTTATAAAACTTAACATCTTAGTACTTAGTTTATATTCCAGTAAACTTGAAGTATCAGAAAAATATAAACACAGTTGTACCTAATGTGTTATGTTATAATAATAACAATTACTATCAATGTTAATAACAAAGAAATTAAACCTAGTTTTAAAACTGTTTGTTGCTTTACTTCTTTTACTTACCATAGATTATTTATTATGTGTCAATAAGAATTAATGAACTTCACCAAAGATCAACAACAATAGCATACGAGCCAACCTACGACCGGTTTCGTTCTAATTATAACTCATTTGGCAGGCTTAGTCGCGTGGAACCGCTCTTGAGTTTTACCGAAGTGGGTTTAAGTACTGAAGCGACTGCTTAGGGGTAAAGTTGAAAAAGTTGACACAGCTAAAGCATTCACAGCCCAACGTCTCAGACATTGTCAGCTTATTGTTAGCTCGTTTGATCAGTTTTAATCAATAGTTATTACGGCCATCATCAACAGAGTTCAGACGTTTCTTCCCATCAATAATATTTAATGAAGTTTACCGCAAGATCAACAATAACAGCATCCGAGACAATTTTTATTTTTTTTTTTTTCATTTTTTCAACCTTACCCAAAAACGGTCGTTTCACTACTTCGTACTTAATCCCGTTTGGTTAGAACTCAAGAGCGGTTTTACGCGACTATGCCTGCCTGATGAGTCCTAATTGGAACGAAACCAGTCGTAGGTTATCTCGGATGCTGTTGTTGTTGATCTTGCGGTAAAGTTCATTAACTATTATTGAATGGGAGAAACATCTTAACTCTGTTGATAATGGCCGTAATAACTATTGGATATTATGTATCTAAAATTATTTTTTGAATTAAACTGCCTTACTGCTTTTCTCCAAACAAAAGAATTAATTATCTAGGTTGCAATGCAAAGTAAATGACTTTTTTATGTTAATGTATAAGAGCGTAATATGGTGACGTAATTATTAAATATTTTTTGAATGTTTAACGACAGTTTAATCTTACGAATCAGTATTTCTAGAACTTTCATGTTAGTACTTTGTATTATGATTTTTTATTTAATTTTGTATAATACTTTACTTTATCATAATTTAAACTTAATAATTACAAATACTATACAGTTTTATAACAGTCGGATTTAACATTTTATATTGTATCTATTATAAATAACTAATCTACACTAATCTATAGTATCTATTCTTATTTACAATAAACACATAAATAATCGTACTTTAACTTCTACTCTTTCCTTACAGTATTTATTTTTTTTACAGAGTTCCCTTTACAGAAACATGTGTTAGTGTACTAAGAAAGAGTACTGTTTAAATTTGTTATTATTATTACCAAGAATAGCTATTATCTAAATGACATAAACATTTTACACATACAAACATATTGAATAGCTAACTTTAACTTGAGCGTTGAAATTCATATACACCTTATTAAATAGTGCATAAAATTAAATCATCTGATGCGATTATATATCATAAACTATTATCTTTAAATTTAATTAGAAGTAGTTTAAACTTGATAAATTGACTTGTATAAAAAATAAATTCTAAATTCACAACAACCTTATAGCGTAAAAATTGATGAAGTATAGAGTATTTCAATACTTCATTAAAAAAGTATTTTGGCTTGTGCACGAAACTGCTTTAACTTCTTAAAGTTTATCTTTTTTTTTATAGGTACTACACGTTGACATTTTTCAGCTTATATAAATTTTCATAAGATAATTTAGTTCAAAAATTGTTTCTACTACATGCATGAGTTTGAACTTATTTGAGCTTGTTTACTAAAATTAAAAAAAGAAATAAGTTATATAAAATATACTAACGAATATTATTATATTTTGTTGAATGACAAAAAAAAAACGCTTAAAATATATTGAAATATATGTCCTACGACCTGGTGCGCAAAAAAACCTTTCGGTTATCGAATTGCACAACATTTGGATAACTTTTAACGTCTTGTCTAGGAAAAATAATATAAAAACAAGTCATTAACTACAATATAACTAGCTTAATATGAAACAGTCTGTTGTATTTTAAAAACTTAAGAAATATTATGTTAATAACTTCCATAACTTTAAAATCTATTATTATATTTATTTTTCTATGCCACGGGTCGACAACCAAATGCGGCCTGTAAAAAGGTAAGTGTGCGGTCCGTTAGCATGGAAGTTAGGCCTGTTTAAGATTTTTTTTCAATATACATAAGATATTCTGGGTTTTGAAATAAAGAGTAAAACAAGTCTCAGATATAGTTGATGGTAGATTTAGCACTTACGTTAAATATTCCGGGGTCTGTTATGAATCTGTTAAGAAAGGTTACGTTACAACTTAACTTGAAATTGTAGTCCGCAAAGATTTTTATTTTAAAGATTTGGCCCACGACAACCAAATGCCTGTCGACCCGTGGAATAAAAGAAGTAAATAACTTTTTAAAAGTTGAATACTTTTTTGTATAAATTCAATTGCATGATTAACAAAAGGTTTTGCAAACACAGTGGATTTAGACCGTTTTTTCATTAAAAACCTTTAATTTTATTTTAAGGCTGTTTTTTAAATCAGTTTTGAAAAAGTAAATAATCAAAAAATATGTGGTTTTAGCAACTAATAAACTTTACAGCTCTTGTTTAGCTAAAATCAAAAAGTCTATGTGTATTTTACATTTTAGTTGAAGTGAGTTTGTATAAAAGTTTAATTTAGTTAATTTAATACTTACTAAGATATGTAACTAACGCTTAAAATTTACAAATTTATTAGTTTTAGTAAACTTGCACGTGTTTTATTTTTAATTCACTAGATATTTTTAATGCTTTTATTTTGTTTTTGTTATTAAAAAAATCTAGCAACTGAAAAAAGTAAACACATACCTGTAAGTAAATGCTATAGCATTATCCTTTTAAGCTCATACAAAAATTCACAAACAAAGCATCTTATAATGTTTTTAAGTTAAATTATAGAAGTATAACATTATTATACGAAATATTCCAAACGAATTAGTTTCTTGCAAAAAAGTTGAACAATTTCGGCAAAACTTAAAAAATGACTTAAATAAAATACTAATTAGTAGGATTTATAAGTAGCTTATTTTGCTATACCTTTATCAACCGTTAATTTAATTTGTGAGATTTAGATTGAACTAGAGTTTAGATTTCATATCATAGTTTATTGAACAAAAAAAAGCGAATAAAATATTTAGTCGTTCGACTTGGTGCACGAAAAAACCTTTCGGTTATCGGTTTGCACACCATTTGGATACAGTTTAATGTCTTGTCCAGGACAACGTATTATCAGCACTTTTCCTCTATGAATAATAAATAATTTTTGGTTGTGTTCGAAAAATATTTATTTTGCCTGTCTGTTACTAGTGTGCTTTAGGCTTTTAAGTTTTGTGGTTAGTCAATGCATTTAAATTCTTGATGTTTTTTTTTACAATTGTCTGTACCTTAATCCTGATATTGTATAATGTAATTTTACTGTATCAATTATGCCTTGATAAAGCAATAAAAAAAGGAAAGAAAAAAAAAAGTTGCACAAATGTTTAGAACCAAGTTCTGAAAGTAAGGATCTGTATAATGAGATGATGTTTGTTCAAGAAGAAAATTGAGTCTTGAGCCTTTACCGTTGGTTTGAATTTTGGTGCTGTTCTTAATGATTTGGATTAAAAAAAACTCCGAAGCCTATTTCACAGTTTTGTCCTGGGCAAGACGTTAAAAGGTATCCGTGGTGTGCGACTCGTAAGTGAAAGGTTCTTTGTGCACCAGGTCCTAGAAACAAATATTTAGAGAGTTTTTTTATCGTTCAATAAACTATATTTTGATGTACAAGTGCGTGATGAACTATGTTGCTGGTTTTTGCATTAGAATCACTGAATTTATTGATTTGATTGTCTCAGTATGTATTTCCTGAACTTTGCAGAGCAGGTTTTTTTTGTGAGAAACTGGAAGTTGATACTAAAATGGAAAATTGTGCAACTGTGTTTGCTATTGTTGGAACTCACAGATCATCAAAAGTATTGATGATAAAATTGCTTATTAGGAGGTGAAAAGACAAGTTTGCCAAAAAAAATTAATTCAAGTGTAAATAAGTATAAATTTTGTGTGTTGAAATTTTTGTTTTTTAAGTTAAACTGTAATAGGGGTTGGGAAACGTACGGCCCGCCGAGTTGAAAAGGCCGGCCCCCTAACATTTTCCTAATATTTAATTGAATCCGGCACCGGATGAAAAAGACCGGTCCGCGAGTGAAATGACCGGCCCGCGAAATTCATTTAAAACTTTGTAACATATTTCACAAAACCGCAAATTTGGAAATTTGTTTCAATGAAGTGAAAAACTAAAGACTTTATGCAATTTTCCATTAACGATTGTCTCTCAGATTTTGCATTTGTGGTAATGAAATTTACTCTGTAGTAAAGGAATAAAGGTTAAACTTCTAATGATTTTCTTGCCATCTTAGTAAGAATAACTTGACATATTTTGCAACCCTTGCAAATACAGAACAATCAGTTATACCAACGGAAAAGTACATTAATTTCATAGTTTTATTTAACAATGAGTTTAGTGTGACGATGAACTTCAGTTTGACAATACCATAAAAAAAAATCATAACTAAAAGAGTTAAAAAAATTTATGTTAAACTTAACAAGTCAAAGTTTTTCTCGAGTAATTTTTAGTAATCTAACTATTTTCTTTCTACCCAGGCTTATAATAAACATAAAAATCTGAGTGTTTAATAAACATTAACTTAAAATGTCATACTATGTCATAAAGTTTTTTGTTAATTAAACTGTTTCGAAATAGTGATCTACCAGACCCATAAAATTAGTATCCGGCCGGATAATATTAGTTTCTAATTAAGATCCGGATCTAAAAATGAATTATCCTGCCGAGTCCGGTAGATTAATAATACGAAATGCTCCGGCCTGCTAAGGACTGTTTTTTTTTCGGATCCGGCCCGCCGATTAAAAACGTTGCCCACCCCTAAACTATAAATTTAAGAATTAAATACGTTTGAAAAATTTTTATTCAAATAGACCACTTTATTAATTTATTGTTTTGTTATTTATATTGGGTAAAAAACTTACTAATTACTTGTTTTTTAAAAGTTTACTTGACTTATGAAAAAAAAAAACTAAAAATATATTTTTTGGTAATGTAAATACTTATATTGATTACTAGAATATATTCATAACTTCTGAATTATTTATTCATTTATTAAAACACAGTATTAAAAGTTATGAGGCCAGTAAAGGAGTCGACAAGTTGCAGCCCGTGAGTCAAATGCATGGTACTTTTCAGCTAAAAACATACTTGTTTAATACAATAAAAATCATTTTTTTATTATAATTGTGTTTATTAAAAATTACTAATATTATTATAAAATTAAAAACTAACCCTTACTAGTGCTCTTTTATTGCTTACTTTATATAATTTTGTTTTTAAAATTACTTAATATTGGTTACTATAATTATTAAAAAATGACTGCGGCCCGTGGAATACTATCTAATCAGTGCGGACCGCGAGCAAGTTATTGTTGAAAAATTGACCCGTGACTTATAAAAGGCTGCTGACCCCTGTTCTATGCACAATATGGTTTCAGCTTACAGTGAGATTTGACTACTAACCTTAATAAAAACTTAAAAAAATTGAAGTAAACTATAAAACTTATATAACTAATAAATTCATTATATACTCTGTAATAAGGCTAGATTGAATTTGATAAGTTAAGAACTAAATTTTCTATAAAATTAAATTAAAAGTCAATTTTTCAAAACATATTCAAATAAATCATAGTTCGATAAACTATTATAAAGCACAAAGTATCTTCATACTACAAAACTTTAAATCATTCAAGGTTTTACTTAGAACATAGATTTTTGGTATAGTTTGAATGCAACAATCTTAATAATTAAGTTAGCTAACAGCTATTTTTACCTTTATGCAAATTCTTTAAACAAATAACTTTAATTCATTACATAAAATTTTTCTAGACTGGAACAATAAAAAAACTCCATAAACTTTTATTTTACAGATGATATGCTTGATAAGGGTATACTAACATTTCCAACCCGCGCTCAATTCCAACCCACACGATTCCCACCCGCTTAATTCACACCCGGATCAAATCCCACCGGAATCAATTCGAACCCGATCAAATCCCACCCGATAAATTCCCACCCGGATCAATTCCCACCCAAATCAAATTCCACCCGATCAATTCCCACCCGATCAATTCCCACCCGATCAATTCCAACCCGAATCAATTCCCACCCGAATCAATTCCAACCCGATCAAATCCCTACCGAATCAATTCCCGACAAATTAATTCCCACCCGATCAATTCCCACCCGAATCAATTCTTATCCGATCAAATCCAACCCGAATCGATTCCAACCCGATCAAATCCCACCCGAATCAAGTCCCACCCGATCATATACCACCCGATCAATTCCAACCCGAATCAATTCCCACCCGAATCAATTCCAACCCAATCAAATCCCACCCGAATCAATTCCTACCCAATTAATTCCCACCCGATCAATTCCCACCCGAATCAATTCCCATCCGATCAAATCCAACCCGAATCAATTCCAACCCGATCAAATCCCACCCGAATCAAGTCCCACCCGATCATATACCACCCGATCAAATCCAAACCGCACAATTCCAACACGAATTAAATACCGGCCAAATCAAGTTCCACCTGATCAATTCCCTACCTATCAATTCCCTCACGTTCAATTCCCATCCAGGTAAATTATTACTCGAATGAATTCTCATTCGACTCAATCCAGTTCATAAATGTTTCAAATAAAATAATTATCAATCTTTTTATATGTTATACGGTTAGTTCAGATTAATAGTTTTATGCATAAATTCTAATCCGTTTAATTTTTGTACATGTAAAGTTTAGAAGAAAGATTGATTATAAGTTTCTGTCAAGTTCCATTCTTTTTAAGTTTAAAATTTCATATTAACTCGTATATTTCAACCAAAAAAATTTTCTTTAATAACGTTTAACAATTAAATTTTTTTTTATAATAACTTTTAATGAAAGAAATTATCAATTTAACAAATTTTTATTGTTTTAAGTTTCAATAAGCTGTACCTAACTGCAGGGGCGTGTTTAGACTGGTTACATGGTAGATATTAAGTTATAATTTTTTTTAGAAGGTGTTTAAAATAGCATAAAAGACAATTGATAAATACGCATTTAAACATATTTTAGATTAAATTGATTTTAAATTATGAAGTAAGACAAATGTATTTTACCTTTTATTATTTTAAACATTTACATCAGTCTTTGTGTAACAGTAAGTTTTTATTAGTTGTTTTTTTTTTTAACTCATCTATTTTTACATAAATAATAA
>NW_028139795.1:0-43917 GCF_965202585.1 Thalia democratica | reverse complement strand
AGATGATTTCTGTTGTGTTGGGGCAAAGCTAATTAAAAAGAAAAAGTTAATGAAGTCATGGTACAAACGAATAAAGCTTTTAGGAGCATTCATTATAGAAAATACCACAAGAGGTTTCGTAACATAAATAATTGTTGGAAATTTATTCGAATTTGAGTTGGGAGTTTTTTGGTCAAATCTTAACAAAGTTAACTATCATTAAAAGTAAAAAAAGACTGATTAGATTATTGTTTTCTACTTATAAATCACAATTTAGCTGAGTTCGCATTTACCGGTTTAACTCTCACATTTTGGCTGTGTCATGGTTCGAACTCAAGCAGAAGTTTGTTGTTTAGATGTTTGTATAGAAAATAATTGCATTTTAACCTCAGCAATGGAATATGTATAAACAGAATGCTAGAACTTTTTGTAGGATAGTTAATTGGTCCTGTACAAGACATTAAAAAATATCCATGGAGCATGACTTAATAAACAAAATGTCTTTTAGTACACTAGATCCTTAAAAAAAATTAGCACTCTTTTATCATTTAATAAATAATAAAGTATAAAATGCTTGACTCTCTGATTAAAATAATAATAGTTGGTTAAAATTTGACAACTGTATTGTAACATTAATTACTAATTTATTTTGGATTTTACTTTATTGATTACAACTTGACATTAGAAAGTTATGTTGTACAATCATAAAAGAAATACTATGTGGTAACTGATTACGTAGGAAAAGATTTGATGGTGTTTAAACTGCATAGTTATTGATCAGATGGGAAATTATTTGTAAAATAGTTATTGTTTTTCAAATAAAGCGGTCTTGAGTTTGCTGTTTTCTACTATTTCGTTCGTCTAAACTCTAAACATTGATAAACAATGATATAAAATGAGCTTGACTTTTCTCTATTTTTATAACTTAAGAGTGTTTTGGACGAACGCTGTTTTACAATATATTAAACTAGACTAGGTTTTGTATGATGACTCTTTATTTGTAAATTACGCCGTAAGTACATTTAAAAAAATAGGTAATGTAAAATACTAAAATCAATAATAATAGTTTTTAGTTAAAGTAGTTTTATATAGTTTAATCTTCGAGGTAAGCAACACTCTGCCCGCAATCCGGATCCGGCCCGCTAAAAAAATCTTTCGACCGGAACTTAATTTTAAGCAAAAACACACTTTTTCCAAGTCGCTAACAAACAATTTTAAGTGTGACTCTAACTTTATTTTTATTACACACAAATGATTTATATGTTTTTTTTTTATTTGAAATTTCACACCTTAATATTAAAAAAGTATTACAGAATAAATATTCATAAATATGCGATCTTATGAACTTTATCATCAGTAAAACATATGGATTATCATATGAACTTTTTTAGCAAATCCAGTATGCGATTTAATTTTTATAATAAACCTTTACCACTGACTATAAAAGTAGCTCGTTCCTAGTTTATTTTATATCATACTATTTTCAAAATTATTTAATTATCGCGTTAATCATTCTGTTTGATACTATAGCAAATTGTAGTTTGATTATTTTTTGAACATTTTAAGCAAATATTACCTTTAGTAATTTGCATTATCTTTTATATTTGTCAACTAAATAATTTTTTGTTTATCTTTTTTTCTATACTTTCTGTAGTATTCAAGAAAGCGTTATTTGTGTACTGTATGTTAAAAGGCGTTATTATTTTCGGCATAGGTCAACTTTAATGATATATTTCGAAGAATTTAATTTAATTGGTTATGTTTAGCTTTTCTGTTAATACTCTGTTACGTCCTAAAAATGTATAGACTTTATCACCTCTGTTTTCTATACAATATATTTTTATTTTTTTAATCTATAGTGTTAGATCAGGGTTTCCCAAAGTGGGCGATATCGCCCCCCTGGGGGCGATTTCAGTAAGTTGGGGGGCGATAATTAGTAAGGGGGCGAAAGGGTGGGCGATATCTAGTAAGGGGGCGAAAAGGGGGCGATTTTAAAATTTTGGGCTGTCATAAAACTTTGGTTTTTTATGTTGCTGTTTTACTAATTTTAGCTTGCTATTAAATTATTTACCCTGAGGTAAAACTTAAACAAAAAAAAGTTTATTTTGTTTATGTAAAATATAGAGAAAAAATCAAGTACTTATGAATCCTACTTTCAAGTAAATTACATATTTTCATTCATATATTTTCTTTTTTGAGAACTACATAGCTAATAGACGATCGGAATCCCTCTCACCATTCATAACCTGAAATATTTGTTATTTGGGATCAGAAATGTAATATATTTTGTAGAATATATTTGTAAAAATCTATGTTATATATTATTAACCATCACCTCATGATATTTCAAATTGTCTTTTGAAAAGTCACTAAGTTAGACTAAAACTATACAGGGTTGCCAATTTACCTAGAAACCTGGATAAACCTGGAATTTGACAATTTAGGCAAAAAAAAACCTAAAAAATCTGGAATTTTTAACAATTTCAACATATTAAGTAGTAAAACTTCGATTTGACACAAAAAAGCTAGCATATAGGTAAAAATATGGATCCCTTCGAGGCAGATCTTTTTGAAGTAAACGACTTACAGGAAACCTTCTCAGACTTACAAACTGGCCTTGAACTTAAAGTAAATTTTTCAAAAATCCAAAGAACGATATGAGAGCTTTTGGACTCAACAAAAATTAAGGCAAAAGAATACAATCATTTGAGAGGAATTTAGATTGTTGTTTATAGTTTTTCCTTCTAGCTATGTTGTTGAGAAAGCTTTTAGTTCAGTTATAAACATCTTGAGCAAAAGATCTAATCTAGATATTTGTAAAGGAGGCTTTATTTTACTGATTAAGAATAAGATTAGAAAAAATTGCAAGCAGACATGAACCTCATCCCTCACATTATATTAGACTTCAGTAGCAGACATTATTTTATGAAAGTTTTTTTTTTTTTTTGATCTTTTAAAATACTTCTTATTTAACCTGTTTTGTATTGTATTTAAGTAGTGTTTTTTTAATAAAATTTTCATTAAGTTTTTTATTCTACATGAGGTTTGCATAATGCCTAATAAATATTAATTACGGTAGACTTCCTCTTAAGTTCGCACTATTCACCAAAAAAAATGCAACTTAAAATTTTCTAAAATTTAACTTAAATAAAGTCTATTTAATATTAATTAACTAACTAAGTATTAACAAAACAAAAAATACATGATTTTTATTAGCTGATATAGATCTATTTTTTTAATGAATGTTTGTTTTATGTTTTAGTTAATTTCATGTTTATTCATAAAGTTATTGCATATAATATATTTTAATATATCATTTTGTAAAAAAAAATGGTAATAATTTTTGAGTTTGCACATTTTAATTTTGCTCAAAGTGCAAACTTAGTGGAAGTCTACTATATTTATTAAATGGTTTATGTTTTAAATCTGTTAATAGTTTTATTTTGACCTAGTTAATTTCGTAGTTAATATTTGTTTAATATTACAATACACTAAAAGTTTTTATAGCATAGTGATTAAAGTAATTGTTTGAAAGAACTTTATTTGAAATATTTTTGTTATTACTTGTTTAATCTGTATTTAAAAAAAAAAATCTTAATAACCATTAACGTTTTTAGTTCAAATTTTTTTTTGGTTTTAAAAGAGTATAGATTTTAGGTCTCTATTTGAAATGACTTCAAATTTTTTTTTTTTAAAGATTCTTAAACTCAGTTTTATTTTCTAACTTGATATGTTATTGTTAAAAAGTCATATATAAAGGAATTTAAAACTATTAATACAAATATTTTTTGTTTTATCTTAATTTTAATATATTAGCAATTAGCATCTGTCATTTATTCTAATACTTCAACACTAGCTTTTAGTTTTTCACTATTTTCTTATGGTAAATTATTATAGGCTAATAACTAGAAAAAGTATAAACTTAAACAATATTAAATAAGCCATCAAAAAAAACTGCTACAGTTACAAAACAAAATTTTAACCTAATTAAAAGAATTTTTAATCGATTACTTTCTGTTCAAAGAATTAGCTAATACTTATGATTTTTTTTTGAATTTAAATTAAGAAAAAAAAGAAAGTTAAAATTAAGGTTTAGTTTCTTAAAGGTTATTCCAAGTCAAATACTATTTAATGGTATTCTACTACAATTGTTATGGTTTAAAAAGTTTAAAGTTAAGTTTTTAACTTTACAACTAACTTGCTTATAATATATCTTGGCATTGAAATTAATAATTTTACTGCATTAACTGAAGCTGTTGATGAAACAGCTTTTAATGTGAGATAATTAACCAGTCGGTCAAACTTTTCAAACTAGATCAGAAATTATTTTTTAATATTCATTTTGTTATGTATAAAATAAACTGTTCATTCTTTTATAGTTTTCAAATCACTTGTATAGTAATTTTAGAATATGCCTATTTATAAAATAATCTAAGTATTTTGTGCGGCTTAAATAAGTTACTTAGTATAAACTTTTAAATGTCCCAAATTCGTTAGATGAGAAATTATTATAATTTCAGGTTTCAGTTAAGATTTCAGATGGGTAACGTACGGTTAAGATCCAGCCACATTTCGACCCGCTAAAAAACTTGTGAACTATTTGTGCAAAATAAACGAAATTTAGTTTTTTGATACTTAATATTTTGAAATACACTTTTAATTTGGTTTTCAGTTCACAATAGTATTTCCTAGATCACAACAATACTAAATCATTTTATTATAATTTTGCTCGAGTTTTTTAATTTTCTTATATGTAATTTTTTAAGTTATGCAGCCCGCAATTACATTTTTTAACGAGTTGAAATTAGAAAATATTTTTTAGTAAACATGAATTGCTGACTACAAAATTTGTCCACGACTACCCTAAACGTTTCATTAGTTTCAAAACAATTCATATCTAAACAAAATTGATTACAGATTACACAAGGCTTTTTAAAAATTAAGTATTTTAATACACTTTACTTGGCTTTAAGAAAACAAATGTAACTTATTTTCACAAGCCCTGTAAACTACTTTGAACACAGCCCAAAAGTTCGTGCTTAAGAAGTACCAGACTAAATAACATTTTGAACACAACTTTTTCGGCTCAAAAGTTTGTACTCATGAGAAAAACTACTTTGTTAAATTGGGGGGCGATTATTTTTCAAATTTCTGAAAAGGGGGCGATTTAGAAAATGAGTTTGGGAAACCCTGTGTTAGATGTTTCTTAATTGTTAAAGAAGTTATTGTATTTCTCTTAAAACATTTATTTAATAAACGCACCTATTAAGTCTTTGATTTTAGCGCTTTTAAGCTTATCAACAACAAAAAGTGTCTGCCAGATCTAAACAGCAACCTAATATTACATAAAAACTTTATAAATAACCGACTTAAAAGTAATTTTACAATTTTTTTAGTTACATTTAAAAATTTAATTTTAAACATTGCCTTATAAACAATATTTAAAAACGTATTTTAAATATAAAGGACTCTAATATAGATAAAATGGTTAATATTTTTTATGCGTAACCTTAAGGGCGTTTTAAAATTTTCTTACTCATATTTAACTAACAATTTTCTAGATGTAAACAGCACTGTCTTTTATTTTCGATTTTTTTATGGATATTACTGCAAATTTACTAGAATTCTATAAAGTTTTCGTTTGTTTTCGTTTAATTTCATTAAAATGTGTTTTTTAAATAACAGTTTGTTTCTAATGGAAATTTTTTAAAGCTAATTATAAAAAAATACAAAATTGCGTTTTAAACACGACGTTTTCGCTTAAAAAGTGCGAGTTCAACAGGAAGTGCAACCTTAAAAAGTGAACTACTGTATATAATTTTCTCATTTTTTAAAACAATTAAGAACAGAAAATAAAACAAAATGTTTCATTGAAGAAAAATATCTATACTCATACTGAAGAAAACTTATCAAGACGTTTGGCAGTAGCAGCTAAAGTAGTTGTAAAATGTTATTTAAAAAGACTCTAAGTTATTCTAACTAGATTGAGTTTTGTTTATGAAGTTTAATACTACTTTTATGACAAACAATGTTATTGTAAGAGGTGTTTTAATTTATTGTACAGCAAATAATTCACAATGTCTAGCATTTATGTATACGATTTATCTATTTAAACCTTTTTTTTTCAGTTTAATACTGTTGTCGTTAATTACAACCTTTACTAGAAATTTTAAGATAAACAAAAACTTTCTCCATGAGTTTTGAATATACGAGTAAAAAAAAACTTATTTAAACACAAAACTAATTTAACCAAAACATGATTGATTAATATTGGTCTGTAAGATAAAATAATTCAATAAATTAAAATATAATAATAAATAAATAAAATAATAAAAATCAAACATAAAGTTAAAAAAAATCATAACTTTTACATAAAATTCTTAATACAAAAATCAGAAATGAATGTGAAAAGTAATTTAGAATTAAAACGAAGAAGCTTTTAACAAAAATATTTTGATAAGTACAACAATAATTAAAACATTTTCAAAGTAATATTAAGCTGTATAATACTTCTTTAAACGCAAACTTTAAAAATATGAACCCTTTGTTTTATTTTTTTCATTAAAATAGAGAACACACGTAGTTTTATAAAGATATAAGTTTTTCCTACATCTACCGCAATAAATAAAAATGTTGAATCGACCTTTAAAGAAATCATTAAAAAGAGTCATAATTTTTTTAAAAGTGTCTTTCAAATATAGAATTTAAAACTTGTTTAATGTTGTAAAATAGACTTTAATGTATATTCTCAAGTCGTACTAAAGTAAAAATTAATAAAACAAAACATGCTAACAACTTAATACATCTCTTTTTAGCCTGAGACTTTTTCGTTAAAACTATTTTGCAAACCATTTTGAAAAACTAAAATCAAAA
Source organism: Thalia democratica (assembly GCF_965202585.1). Lineage (NCBI taxonomy): Eukaryota > Metazoa > Chordata > Thaliacea > Salpida > Salpidae > Thalia > Thalia democratica. The sequence continues at coordinate 37,065 of NW_028139795.1, read as the reverse complement.
ATGTACAACTCGCTTTGAAGAATTGCTGTTTTTTATCAAAAAAATATTAGTAGGCTTTTAATTGTATTTTAGAATTTTAAAAGCCTTATTACAGACTCATAAGTTTTTTTACGATTAGTCACATTTAAAGTTAATCTAAAAAAATAATTTCTTTAGCAATTCAAACTAAACCAATGTTTTAAAATCTTCAGCAATCTAGTTGTATAAGTGTAATTAATATCTGCAAAAGCAATGTTCACGTTTTTTAATTAAGGCGTAGTATTTCTCCCACTCGTCTTGCATGAAATCATGATCTCTAGGACTTCCCTTTCCACTAAACCCGTAGAAATGGTGTGCAGCCTTTTGTTCGGGATCTATGACGGCATAATCAGGCATTCCTAGTTTCAACCTCAAAACTCCGGTCACCCAAACATCGTCCATTCGCACCAAGACTTCGTCTTTCGAGTGATCCCAAACCTTAGATATTGTTCCGACTTGGCTCGAATAAAACCCTCCTAGACAAGATCTGGGCCAGGCGTCCCAGGAATACTCATCGAAGGGGACGTAGTATTTGTTGTTGCTTTCTCGGACAATGTGAGGCTTGGCCATGCCAAAAACACAGACGAAAGGAAACAGCGGCCACTTTCTTGTTATAGTGTTTCTTATATTCCAATTGATTATGTCTTCAAACACGGCCACGTCCACCATAAAGTCGTCATCGCATGAGGAGTAGTAATAATCATTCGGCAAGTTGGACGATGCCCACTGCATTCCAGCTAACGTTTTATTCCTAATATGCCTACAATGACAACAAAGTTAACATTAAAGTAAATTAAAAGTAAATAATTTAGTTGTTTAACTATCAACTTTTATTTGTAATTTTAAGTTGATTTTTAATGTTTAGTAAACAGTATTAAAGTCTAAAAAAATTGGAAATCCCAGAAATCATAATTTTATTAAATAAATCGTTATTAACAACAAGAATAATTTGATAATCTTTTTTTGTATATAATTATTATTGTAATAACTTAACTATAAATATAGTATAACGTTAGTACTTCAAATCTAAAAATTTACTATTATTTGTAGTGTAAGGTCCTAAAAAATTAGTGGTTTTAAACTAGTTATGAAATTTATTATGACGAAAATTTTTAAATAATTTATTAATGATAACTAGTTACTAATGCCTTAAAAAATATTAAGTTTTAAATTTGAGCTACACTAAGGTTTAATTTTTAAGCAAATTTTAAAGCATATTTTTATATTTAAAGTTACCTAGTTAGTGTTAAAAAAAATGTTTAAAGCTAAGTAATACGATCAAAAATTTGTGTTATCTTTAGCTTGACTCACGGCACACAGAAGTCTAGGCTATTGTAGACTTTCCAAGGTGTTTATCTTTAATAACTACAAGTCAGAAATGAAAAAAAAAACATGCATGCTTTAGTTTTATGAACAAACGAAATGGTGTATTAATATTATCTTCATTATTAAAAAATATTTTCAAGTAAAATAATTTTAAATAAATAGTTTATTAATCATTTTGTATAACTAACATGTAGTTGTCCGGGCCATCAAACAAAAGAATGTCATGGTGACGGCTCCATTCTTCTTCCACGAACTTCAACGTTTGATTATCCGCAGGTTTTCCAACAACAAAAATATACAGAAACTGACCGGAGTTTGTGTACCTTATCCAAGCCCATGTTCTTCTTATGAACATCCGCCGCTGTATGTTGCTGGCCGTCGACTTGATGAAGGTTACCATTGTCCAATTAAAACCTGTTTGTTTTAATTGAATTTTTTTCTTATATTTCTTAATATAACAAAATTGTCTAAATTTACATTTGATTCTTTTTTTTTTTAGTTTGTAATTTTAGAACCATTAACAAAAAGTGTAATTGATAATTTTTTGCTTAAATTTTAATTGCTGAAACTTAAATTTTTTCATTAGTGAGATTTTTTAAAATTTCTAGTTGTTTCCAGGGGCATCGCGTGGGGTGGAACGCTGGAGCTGTAGCTCCACTTTAAAATGAAAAACGACTCTAAATTTTTTTGAATTAGAAATTTAAGTCTTTAAACTAGCTGCTTTAAATGGGCTCCTGCTTCAGCTGCACAACCCCAAACTACGTCAAAGTAACTTTGTTTTAAAGTTAAGGAATTAAGCTTTAAATTGATATATAAAATTTTGTATTACCAAAAAAAAATAAGTTATGTCATCAGGAATTTGTACAAAAAGTACAGCCAAATGAAGGTCATCAAGCTCCCAGCTAAATTAGTTTTTTTCAGATTTTTATACTTGATATTCAAAATGTTTGTAAAATTGGAGCTGCAAGGTCAATCTGTGTCAGCTAATCTGTGTTTTTAATGAAAAAGAATGTTGAAAAGCTGAATTTTGGAGCTGCATGAACTTGCAGCACCAAGTGAATTAAATCACGATCGTTGTTAAAAAGTTACTACAACGCGAGAACTATACAAGAAGTTGAAATCGAACAGAAGAAACTCGAGGAGGGAATACTCAAGGCAACTCGAGCAGGAACAACTCGAGCAGGAGCAACTTGAGCAGGAGCAATTCAAGCAGGGATAACTCGAGCAGGGGCAACTCGAACAGGAAAAACTCGAGCATGGAAAACTCGAGCAAGGAAAACTCAAGCAGGGGCAATTCGAAAATGGAAAATTCGATTAGAGAAAACTCGAGCAGGAACAACTCAAACAGGAAAATATCGAGCAGGGGCAACATCGTTTTTCTTAAGTTGCTTACATGTTTTTTCTTTCTTATTACTAGAAATACAACTCATAAAATTAAGTTATTAAATTTATAATTGTGCAAATACAAAAACTTACGTAATAAAAAAAAAAAAGTAGCTATAGCTGTTAAGAAAGGGTGATGATATACATGGGTCAGAGGTATGTGTTTTTATTTTTTTTTTATTATTTCATTTATTATTTAATCAAAAAATATGTTCAACTTTTTTTTCTGAAAAATTTGCTATTTTTTCATATTACCTTTATGATTTAAATTTAATTTGTCAAACTAGGTTATTTTTTTAATTTGACAGTGTCAATCTGCAGCACCCCCTAAAAAAGACCACGCGACGACACTGGTTGTTTTTATACATTGAGCAACTACTTCGTCAAATATTGTGTAGCTTTTTATTAATGCAATAATATTCGGAGTTAAGTTATTGATAAAAAACGGAAGCCTATCATTTTTTGTACAAGTTACTTTTTTTTCTTAAAAATCAGTTGTACTGAGTGACAATAAGTTGTTTACAACATAAAAATTTTAAACAACTTATTGTTCGAAGTCGTTATACTGGAAAAAAATAAGTATTAATTGTCTTTAAAATTAACATGACTGTTTAAAATCTTGTATTTAAAATTAAATACTAGTCTAAATTTTATTTTATTATTTCTTAAGCTTTGAAAATATTTACAATACTTTTTTATTTACCTTAGCAAACTACAACAAACAATCTAAAAGTGACTAGCACTTAATTTAAAACTTTACAGAGCTTTTTTGCTATTTTCAAAGAGTAAAGTTAAAGTTGTTAAACACTATTAGCAAGAAGATATTTTTACTAAAAAACAATTTTCTTAAGTTAAGAAAAATCAATAACAAATATTTATTTACATCTTCTTGCAGAGCTTTCACTAACTTTTACTAATATTACAAGACTTTTCACAAAAAGGGTTTAATTTGACATCAGGTTCTAAAATATATTTTGTTGCGTATGGATGATTGCCTGTCATTTTATTTTTCTCTTCTGTAGTTTCATTATAAGTTATGTTTTTGTTTTCATAATCTATATTAGTGTTTATGAGTTCCTTTTTCATTAATCTGGAATAAAGTAAATTCGTTGTTTCTCTATAAGAACAAAGAAGAAGTAGTTGAAATTTAAAAGAATGCTGCTTGACCAGTAAAAAAAATAATAATTTTATCTATTTTCAATTCAAAAGATAAGGAAAAGATTATTATAAGACTTTTTATAGCTTAGTTTAACTTTTAATTTCAATAATTTTTAACTTTAGGGTTATGACTGTATTTACAAGTAAAACTTATATAGTTTATTTGCAGCTTTAAACTATTTTTATAAGAAAAGTTTTTAGATATTAATTTAAATGTCGGTAATTATTGTCTACAGCTGAGAAAAAAAAACTATTTTTTTTACTTACTTCAGTTCTGTACTTTTCCTTGGTATATATAAATAGTTTAGCTTATACATTGTTATGAAACTGAAGCATATCAAACTGTACACAATCCATATAAAACATTTTTTTATTTTTAACGAAAAGTCCATAGTTTTCTATAAATGTTAAATTATATAAGAGCTTTAAATAGTTTGTCATTTCTAAAACATTTTTTCACTATACAATTAACTTAAAACAAAAAAATATTTTTTGATATTTAGCTATGGTGTTTAGATTAAAAAAAAGTCCGGCTAGTTTTATAGCTCAACTTATGAGCTTTTTAAGATTACTAAGTTATCATATAAATTTATTTTTTAACACCAGTTAGTTGTTAAAAGTAGTAAAACAACTCTATATAAATATATTATATGTAAAAACTTAATTAATCTAAATAAAACTGGAGTTCAATAAAATATTTTGTAAAGATAAATTAAACCATCGTAAATGATCTAATTTTCCAAAGCTATTACCATGTTTTTGTATTATAAAATTATTAATTACTAGACAATGATTCTATTATTAATTTAATAACTCTATTTCTTTTTGTTTATAATTTTAATGTGTTTCTCTTAATTAATACATAAAAATAGAAGTAAATTTTTGAAAAATTCAGTAAATCTATATTTCTATCGTAATTAATATACAGTTTTTTTTTTTAAATTGTTAGCATTATTTCTACACTATCTTTACTTATAAAAACAAATTAATCTGTACCACATCATAAAACTGTTTCTTAAATATTTACTTAACAAAATAGTTTTATAAATTAAACATTATTTTGATATTTATCTAGTCAAACTTTTATCTGCATTTTAAATTGTGCAGAAATTTTGTTTAATGAATTATATATATAATGTTTATCAAAGAAATATTTTCAGTCATAAACCGAATCAAAAAATAAGGCTGCAGTTAAAAAAAATTTACGAAAAGTTTTAAATACTTTACAATGTAGCTAACCCTTTTTAGAATTACAGTAACAATAGTATATACTATTACAAGTATATAGATTAGTAAAGTTCTTTTAAGAGTTTTAAACTATATAAATGATGCTTAATGAACTGATCTATTCTTTTCTAACGTTTAAACAGGCCATTCCTAGCTAGTAACTTAATTTTTCAACTATTCTTTTTGTAAGGATGTTAAACGGTTTAATAAATTATGCGAGAATAAGTAAATTTTGAAGAACAAGTTTCACATTTACAAATAATTTACAAGTAAACTATATACTTTATCAGATGTATTTGTTGTAATATTTGTAATATGTCAACAAAAGCTACATGTCTGCTACAGCAGAATGCTGCTACTACCTTACGTAGCTACAATGCAAGTTACAAGTTTAGTTTACCAAAGAGAAATACTACAAAGTTTATGGTTAACCTAAAACTTTTGCAAGTTGCTCAATAATTAGCAATGTAAAAATATGAGTAATGTTAACATCAACTTTTTGAGGATTTACTGTATGTTTAAGTATTGGTTTAAAAGTTGCATGACTCTTAGTAACAGATAGTTTAAGCAAGAAAACTTACAAAACTCAGTAATGCGAAACACATTTCTATTTTTAGACGGTTAAATTAACTGTACTTACTCTATTTTAAAAATAATTTAACTTAAGGATAAATATTTTAAATTTATTAAATTTATGTAGTTTATTTAACTTTTTTTATGACTCAGTAGGATTTTTTAAAGAAACTAAAGGTTTTAAAAATAACAAAAGTTGTTTCTATTGATCATAAGAAGATAAAGATACTTAAAAAAAAATTTCTTTGTTGAAAACAGTACAGAAAAGAATAAATTTACTTAAAAACAAATCAAAACTTAAAATTAGTACTTATTTATGTTTTTAAAAACAAACAAAAAAAAAAGAATGCTGTAACTTTACTATTCTACCTAACTATTTTTTTTAAATTTCTTAATTAAAAACTAAAATTAATTAAAATTAGACTAGTAATTAATAAGAAAATTATATATTTAATCGAAGATTTGTATAATTAATTCTATATCTGACTAGAATATAGGAACTTAAGTTTTTAGTATTTTATTAGATTAAAACACTTTTGATCGTTTTAATTTTAAAATGAAAACATTTTTTTGTATTACTTTAAAACTAGTTTATGTTTTATTTTAATTTTCAAAGTTAAAAGTCTAGCTACACCTGTTTAAAAAATTGAAGCTCTGCAAGGTTTGTATCTCAAAAAACCTTTAAAACTGAACTATAATTTTTTGCACAACCAGAATTGTTTAATAAGTGTTAGGCGATCGCCAATGACCTTTTAGATGATTTTTTCAAACCTGTGTCTATCCAACTTCTAAGTAATTGGAAATTTAAATAAGCAACTGTGATAGTGTGTATATCGGCATATCGTCCAAGAGATTTCATATTAGAAGATACCAACATATTTAAAATCCCTTAGAAGTTGGATGGACATGGGTTTGAAAAAACCATCTGTCAGGTCATCGGCGATTGCCCAACACTTATTAAACAATTCTGATTAAGCAAACAGTTATAGTGATAGTATTTTTTCAATTATAAGTAAAGCACGTAATGATTACCATCTAAGTTTTATAGAACATTTTAATATAAAAACGTTAAACCTAATTTGTGCAAGCAACAGTAAGTTTATAAACCTAACCTTTATAAGTTGTTATGATTTTATTATAGTTATTATTTGTTTTGTTTTTATAATTATACGCTTGCTTATCTCAGTTAAACTACTGATTAATTTATTTATAATCTTGTAATTATAGACTGTTAATCTATCTGTAATTAATACAGCCTAATTATGCTAATTGGTAGTGAACTACGGAATCCAAGATTCGGACTCGGTTTTGGCCGAATCGTAATTTAAAAATAAGACTCGGAATCGGCCGAATCCGAAATTTTGAATCCGGTAGACCACTTTAAACATTCGAATTTTACTCAATTGTTTGTAAAAAGTCAAATTAAATGTAAACCTAATTAATGATTTCACGCTTGAATTGATAAAACAGTGCTTTGTTACACTTATAAAAATCTTTTCAACTTTGATTTAGTGTTTTGCACACAGTACAAAAACAATGATAAATTATTTTTGCTAGAGTCTCAAATAAAACTAAGTACATAGCTAAGGTATTTAATCTCAGCTTTTAGATAACCGCTCTTACTTACTTATCATATGTTTAGTTTCTTTTGTTTTCCTATGAACCTATTTCGGTCCAAATAACATTTTAGCTTATCTCTTACGAGAATATAAAAAATGAACATACTTGTAGGTAATTCAATTTATTTCATTTTAGTAAGGTTTTCCTCAGGTCACCTCAGTTCACCTTAGTTCAATGAAATTTTATCTGTATAGCTCTGGCTTTACCAGGTTTTATTTTCTAAATATCTCTATTAAGGTTATTTTGAAAACTTATGATATATATTTTTTGGATAATTTTATAGAGTTTTTAGTCGGGAGGTCTAGTTTACAAAGACCATTTAATTGTTTAAAGTATCTTTTGTTTGGCCGATATGGTGATCAGTCTCCATTTAGATGTCATTTATTATTTATTTAATTGTGGCATAAATGACTTGTAACATGGATTGTAGGACTTATATTTTTTACGTTACTTTTTTCCTAAACAAAAAAATTACCATGTTATTGTTTTTTTTGGAGAGCCTGATATTTAAAATAAAAAAATATCAGTTATAATAAGGTATTTTTTTTGAAAGTTTTCATACAAAGGTCAATTATTTATACAAAGAAAAAAAAATCTAACTTTAATATGTAACATTGAAGCAGGTGCTACCATACTTTTAGCTATACACTTTTATGTAAATATATTTTCTTTATTTAATTGATAATATTAATTTATGACATATATGTTATAACTTTAAAAAATTTAATATTTAATTTTCAAAACAATGTTCTGTTAATAATAAAATCCTAATTAATTTTTAATGGAACTTTACTTTATTTGATGCTCTATTTTTTGGAGTAGAAGATTGTTACGAAAACAAACTCTTAAAATAATTCAAGTTGTATCATTTTTTTTAGCAATAAGTGGAGACCTTTAATTGATATTTATCTTTTAATCATATATTTCTTTAATCGCGCATTAATTAAATGACAATTTGAGTGCAAACATCGTATTTGGCATTGCTGGGAATTGGAGGGTGAGCACACTGGTCAAAACATTTGTAATTACATTCAGGATATGCTTAGTAATTGGAATATTACTTTGGATCATGTTCACGTTTTTTTTTGCTAGACAATGCAAGAATCATTAAAAAGCACAAACAAAACAAAAAGCCTTGCTTCTTGTTCAAGATGTGGATACAAGGTGGAACTCAACATATCTTATGCTAGCGAAACTAAAAAGCTAAAATCATGTGTCCGGTACTACGTGGCTAACTATAAAAACGATCAAGATTCGACTATTACAGCTAAAGAACGGCAACTGGCTAGATACACTTTTCTACTGCTCGAACCTTTTTTTTTTGTAACAAAGGAGTGTAGTAAAAAAGAGCATTGCTCTCAAGCGTTATCCCGCATGCAAGATCACCGGCGAAGTTTGTTAACACTAATGAAAATTCCAAAGAAATATAAAATAATTGTAAAACTTTAGCCAAAAATATAGGAGAGGCTTGCAAAAGAAGGTTCTATACTAGGGGTGGGCAACGATTTTTTCGGGCCGGATCTGGAAAATTGTTGTCTTTGGCAGGCCGGAGCATTTCGAGTTAGTGATTTAACAGATCCAGTATCCGGATAACGCCATTTTGAATCCGGATAATAGATGAATCCTTTCAGACTTTTCAAAAGTTAATCTTGTTTATAAACTTTTAACATATACTTCAACTATTTTTGTCAGTGGAAAATAATGATGTAATTTAATCTGAAAGTCATAATTATAAAAATACCAGGTCACTATAGACCAATTTCAATATTATCTAACAGAAATAAAATAACTAAAAAAGTGACAAACAACCTTTTAATCATAAATCAATCAGTCATTCTACCAGTATAGTTTTGTCTGAGTTTGTAAAAGGGATTTGATAGGGTAGGTGTCAAAATTGCACGAGCGTACTAAATTGCACAAGGGATCAAAATTGCACATAGACCTTTTTGGACGAAGGGTCATTTTTGCACAGAGACATTTTCGCACGAGTAGACAATTTTGCACGGAGATATTTTTGCACGAGTTTTTTTTTGTTTTTTATTTTTAATTAAAAAAAAATTCTTCATCATATTAGTATTTTTTTAATTTTTTTCTATATATAATTTTTTTTTATCACTGTTACCCCTAACCTAGGGGTGGGCAACGTTTATATTCAGCGGGCCAGATCAGAAAAAAATTGGTCATTTGCGGGCCAGAGCATTTTGAATTAGTGATTTACCAAATCCAGTATCCGGATCCATCCAGATAATGCCTTTTCATATCCGGATCCGCCCGGATCCTAATTTTAAAATATTATCGAGATCCGACTGGATAACAATTTTAAACCAAAATCTAAATCCGTTCGGATTCTAATTTAATTAAAATTTTGGTTTTGGCTGGAATCTAATTATATGGATACGGTTGATCAAATTCTGAATCTTTCTAATTCACAAAATTTCTTAAGTTGACAACTTTAAATGTAGATTGAGACATGTCAGATTGGAAATAGATTTGACATGGTAATTGACAAAGGTAGGTGTATAAAGTATAAGATTTAATTAAACACTTTGCTTTGGGTATTTTGACTAAAAGATACTCCAACTAAGTTAGAACAACACAAAATATTAGGAAAAATTGGGTTTCTATCAGTATACATTCAATTGAAATGCCATTTTTAGACATGTTTTTAAAACTAAACTCTTACAGTTTTGGTTTTAAAAGTATGATAAAAAGTTTTGTAATAATGAATTTTGCGGGCCGGTCATTTTCATCTGCGGGCCAAGTTCCATTAAAATTTAATTGTTCGGTATTTTTTGATTTAAGTAAAGCTTTTGACAGTGTCGACAGAAGAGTTTTTCTAAACAAATTAGAATGCTATGGTTTAAATGGAAAAATCTGATTCTTAATAAAATCTTATTAAGCTGAAACAAAACGGTTTGTTAATCTTTTAGGTATAATATAAATCAACATGTGGAAAATTTACGTAGGAGTACCACAACGTTCAGTCCTACGACCTCTATTGTTTCTTATGTACATTGATGGCCTACAAAACAATACTAGCTTTAAAGTTATAAGTTTTGCAGATGAAACCTTATTAAATAGAATAATTAAAAAATGCATACTTACAAGACAGGGTCTAACTTAATCTTGAACTAAAAAAAGTCTCAAAATGGTTTAAAGAAAGTAAACTTAATTCAAACATAGATAATACTAAAAGTATAGTATTTCATAATGTTAAAACAGTTTTTTAGTAAAATTATCAAAAACTTTGAAGTCAAAATGGTAAAATATTTGTAAGAGGTAAAATAATTAAAAGTGTTTAGAAGTAATGATAGATAGTAACCTAAATTGATCAGAACACATTAAAATGGTAAACAGCAAGCTATTAAAAGGTAAAGAGCAAGCAGTAAAGACAGCTTGTGTTCTTTATAAAATAAAGTAGTCTTTAAATAAAATCTTTATGTACAATTGATAATTCATTTTTTTAAAGTAATATAAGATGATATTTGTTGTGTTGGCGCAGAACTAATTAAAAAGAAAAAGTAAATGAAGTAATGGTACTCACGAAAAAAGCTTTTAGGAGCATTAATTATAAAAAAAACACAAGAGGTTAAGTAACTTAAATAAAAAGTGTTTGAACTTTATTCGAATACGAGTTGGGATTTTTTTTAAACAAATTTTAGCAAAGTTAACTTTCATTAAAAGTAACAAAAGACTAATTAGATTATTGTTTTCTGCTTATAAATCACAATTTAGCTGAGTCCGGTTAAACTCTCACATTTTTGGCTGTGTCATGGTTCAAACTCAAGCAGAAATTTGTTGTTTAGATGTTTGTATAAAAATTAATTCCATTTTAATCTCAGCAATGGAATATGTATAAACAGAATGCTAGAACTTTTTGTAGGATAGTTAATTGGTTCTGTACAAGACATAAAAATATATCCGTGGAGCATAACTAAATAAACAAAATGTCTTTTAGTACACCAGATCCTTAAAAAAATTAGCGCTTTTTTATCATTTAATAAACAATAAAGTATAAAATGTTTGACTCTCTGATTAAAATAATAAGAATTGGTTGAAATCTGACAACAGTATTGTAACATTTATTACTGATTTTTTTGGGATTTTACTTTATTGATTACAACTTGACATTACAAATTTATGTTGTACAACCATAAAAGAAATACTATGTGGTAACTGATTACGTAGGAAAAGATTTGTTGGTATTTAATTTGCATAGTTATAGATCAGATGGGAAATTATTTGTAAAATAGTTATTGTTTTTCAAATAAAGCGGTCTTGAGTTTGCTGTTTTCTATTATTTCGTTCGTCTAAACATTGATAAACAATAATATAAAAAGAGCTTGACTTTTTTCTATTTTTATAACTTAAAAGTGTTTGGACGAACGTTGTTTTACAATATATTAAGCTAGACTAGGTTTTGTATGATGACTCTTTACTTTTAAATTACGCCGTAAGTACATTTAAAAAAATAAGTAATGTAAAATACTAAAATCAATAATAATAATTTTTAGTCAAAGTAGTTTTATATAGTTTAATCTTTGAGGTAAGCAACACACTGCCCGCAATCCGGATCAGGAAGCTAAAAAAATCTTTCGGCCGGAACTTAATTTTAAGCAAAAACACACTTTTTGCAAGTCGCTATCAAACATTTTAAAGTGTGACTCTAACTTTATTTTTATTACACACAATAAATTTATATATTTTTTTTTATTTGAACTTTCACACCTTAATATTAAAAAAGTATTACAGAATAAATATTCATAAATATGCGATCTTATGAACTTATCATCATAAAAACATATGGATTATCATATGAACTTTTTTAGCAAATCGAGTATGCGATTTATTTTTTATAATAAACCTTTACCACTGACTATAAAGTAGCTCGTTCCTAGTTTAATTTATACCATACTAATTTCAAATTTTTTTAACTATTACTTTAATCATTCTGTTTGATATTATAGCTAATTGTAGTTTGATTATTTTTTGAACATTTTAAGCAAACATTACCTTTTGCATTATCTTTTATATTTGTCAACTACATAACTTATTGTTTATCTTTTTTTCTATACTTTCTGGAGTATTCAAGAAAGCGTTATTTGTGTACTGTATGTTAAAAGGCGTTATTATTTTCGGCATAGGTCAACTTTAATGATATATTTCGAAGAATTTTGTTTAATTGGTTATGTTTAGCTTTTCTGTTAATATTCTGTTACGTCCTAAAAACATATAGACTTTATCATCTCTGTTTTCTATACAATATATATATATATATATTTTTTAATCTATAGTATTAGATGTTTCTTAATTGTTAAAGAAGTTATTGTATCTCCCTTAAAAAACTTATTTAATAAACACAGCCAAAAAGTCTTTGATTTTAGTACTTTTAAGCTTATCAACAACAAAAAGTGTCTGCCAGACCTAAACAGCAACCTAATATTACATAAACATTTTATAAATAATCGACTTAAAAGTAAATTTACAACTTTTTTAGTTTCATTTATAAATTTAATTTTAAACATTGCCTTATAAACAATGTTTAAAAAAATAATTTAAAAATAAATTACTCTAATATAGATAAAACGGTTCATATTTTTTATGCGTAACCTTAGGGGCTTTTTACAATTTTTTTATTCATATTTAACTAAAAAATTTCTAGATGTAAACAGCACTGTCATTTATTTTTGATTTTTTTATGGATATTACTGCAAATTTACTAGAATTCTATAAAGTTTTCGTTTGTTTTCGTTTAATTTCATTAAAATATGTTTTTTTAATAACAGTTTGTTTCTAATGGAATTTTTTAAAGCTAATTATAAAAAAATACAAAATTGCACTTTAAACACGACGTTCTCGCTTAAAAAGTGCGAGTTCAACAGGAAGTGCAACCTTAAAAAGTGAACTACTGTATATAATTTTCTCATTTTTTAAAACAATTAAGAACAGAAAATAAAACAAAATGTTTCATTGAAGAAAAATATCTATACTCATACTGAAGAAAACTTATCAAGACGTTTGGCAGTAGCAGCTAAAGTAGTTGTAAAATGTTATTTAAAAAGACTCTAAGTTATTCTAACTAGATTGAGTTTTGTTTATGAAGTTTAATACTACTTTTATGACAAACAATGTTATTGTAAGAGGTGTTTTAGTTTATTGTACAGCAAATAATTCACAATGTCTAGCATTTATGTATACGATTTATCTATTTAAACCTTTTTTTCAGTTTAATACTGTTGTCGTTAATTACAACCTTTACTAGAAATTTTAAGATAAACAAAAACTTTCTCCATGAGTTTTGATTATACAAGTAAAAAAAAACTGATTTAAACACAAAACTAAATTAACCAAAACATGATTGATTAATATTGGTCTATAAGATAAAATAATTCAATAAATTAAAATATAATAATAAATAAATAAAATAATAAAAATCAAACATAAGTTAAAAAAATCACAACTTTTACATAAAATTTCTTAATACAAAAATCAGAAATGAATGTGAAACGTAACTAAAAATTAAAACGAAGAAGCTTTTAACAAAAATATTTTGATAAGTAAAACAATAATTAAAACATTTTCAAAGTAATATTAAGCTGTATAATACTTCTTTAAATGCAAACTTAAAAAAATATGAACCCTTTGTTTTATTTTTTTCATTAAAATAGAGAACACAGGTAGTTTTATAAAGATATAAGTTTTTCCTACATCTACCGAAATAAATAAAAATGTTGAATCGACCTTTAAAGAAATCATTAAAAAGAGTTATTATTTTTTAAAGTGTCTTTTAAATATAAATTTAAAACTTGTTTAATGTTGTTAAATAAACTTTAATGTATATTTTAAAGTCGTACTAAAGTAAGAATTAATAAAACAAAACATGCTAACAACTTAAAACATCTCTTTTTAGCCTGAGACTTTTTCGTTAAAACTATTTTGCAAACCATTTTCAAAAACTAAAATCAAAAATGTACAACTCGCTTTGAAGAATTGCTGTTTTTATCAAAAAAATAAGTAAGCTTTTAATTGTATTTTAGAATTTTAAAGCCTTATTACAGACTCATAAGTTTTTTTACGATTAGTCACATTTAAAGTTAATCTAAAAAAAATAATTTCTTTAGCAATTCAAACTAAACCAATGTTTTAAAATCTTCAGCAATCTAGTTGTATAAGTGTAATTAATATCTGCAAAAGCAATGTTCACGTTTTTTAATTAAGGCGTAGTATTTCTCCCACTCGTCTTGCATGAAATCATGATCTCTAGGACTTCCCTTTCCACTAAACCCGTAGAAATGGTGTGCAGCCTTTTGTTCGGGATCTATGACGGCATAATCAGGCATTCCTAGTTTCAACCTCAAAACTCCGGTCACCCAAACATCGTCCATTCGCACCAAGACTTCGTCTTTCGAGTGATCCCAAACTTTAGATATTGTTCCGACTTGGCTCGAATAAAACCCTCCAAGACAAGATCTTGGCCAGGCGTCCCAGGAATACTCATCAAAGGGGACGTAGTATTTGTTGTTGCTTTCTCGGACAATGTGAGGCTTGGCCATGCCAAAAACGCAGACGAAAGGAAACAGCGGCCACTTTCTTGTTATAGTGTTTCTTATATTCCAATTGATTATGTCTTCAAACACGGCCACGTCCACCATAAAGTCGTCATCGCATGAGGAGTAGTAATAATCATTCGGCAAGTTGGACGATGCCCACTGCATTCCAGCTAACGTTTTATTCCTAATATGCCTACAATGACAACAAAGTTATTATTAAAGTAGTTATAGTGTAAATAATTAAGTTGTTTTACTATCGACTCTTATTAGTAATTTTAAGTTGTTTTTTAATGTTTGGTAAAAAATACTAAAGTCTAAAAAACTATTGAAATGTTTAAAGCTAAATAACACGATTAAAAATTTATGTTATCTTTAGCTTCACTCACGGCACACAGAAGTCTAGGCTATGGGAGACTTTCCAATGTCTTTATCTTTAATAACTACAAGTGAGAAAAGGAAAAAAAAACACGCATTCTTTAGTTTTATGAACAAGTAAAATGGTATATTAATATTATCTGTATTATTAAATAATATTTTCAAGTAAAATAATTTTAGATAAATAGTTCATTAATCATCTTGTATAACTAACATGTAGTCGTCCGGACCATCAAACAAAAGAATGTCATGGTGACGACTCCACTCTTCTTTCACGAACTTCAATGTCTGATTATCTGCGGGTTTTCCAACAACAAAAATATACAAAAACTGACCGGAGTTTGTGTACCTTATCCCAGCCCATGTTCTTCTTATGAACATCCGCCGCTGTATGTTGCTGGCCGTCGACTTGATGAAGGTTACCATTGTCCAATTAAAGTCTGTTTGTGTTAATTAAAATTTTTTTCTTATTTTTCTTAATATAACAAAACCGTCTAAATTTACATTTTAATCTTCTTATTTTTAGATTGTAATTTTAAAAACATTAGTAAAAAAAGTATAATTCATAATTTTTTGCTTAAATTATAATTGCTGAAAATTATTTTTCTTTATTAGTAAATTTTTTTTTAAATTATTAGTTGTTTAAAACAACTTGTTTCTATACATTGAGCAACTACTTCGTCAAATATTGTGTAGTTTTTTATTAATGCATTAATATTCGGAGCTAAGTAATTGATAAAAACGGAAGCCTATGATTTTTGTACAAGTTACTTTTATTCTTAAAAATCAGTTGTACTGAGTGACAAAAAGCTGTTTACAACATAAAAATTTAAATAACTTATTTTTCGAAGTCGTTATACTGAAAAAAAAAGTATTAGTTGTCTTTTAAATTAAAAATGACTGTTTAAAATCTTGCATCTAAACTTAAATACTAATCTAAGTTTTATTTTATTATTTCTTAAGTTTTTAAAATTATTATACTACTTTTTTACTTACTTTAGCAAACTACAACAAAACAATCTAAAAGTGACTAGCACTATATTTAAAACTTTACAGAGCTTTTTTGTTAGTTTCATAGAGTAAAATTCATGTTACTAAACGCTATTAGCGAGAATTTATTTTTATTTAAAACCTATTTTTTTAAGTTTAGAAAAATTGACAACAAAATTTTATTAACATCTTCTTGCAGAACTTTCACTAACTTTTACTAATATTACAAGACTTTTCACACAAAGGGTTTAAATTGACATCAGGTTCTAAAATATATTTTGTTGCGTATGGATGATTGCTTGTAAAAGGTTTTGTTTTATTTTTCTCTTCTGTAGTTACAGCATAAGTTATGCTTTTGTTTTCATAATCTATATTAGTGTTTATGAGTTCCTTGTTCATTAATCTGAAATAAAGTAAATTCGTTGTTTCTCTATAAGAGCAGATTAGAAGTAGTTGAAAGTTGAAAGAATGCTGCTTGATTAGTAAAAAATTATTATTTTTATAAATTTCTAATTCAAAACAAGGGCAAAAACTTATTATAAGGCTTTATACAGTTTATTTTGATTTTTGATTTCAATAACTTTAAACTTTTAGGGTGTTAATATGAATGTGTTGTACAAATAAAACTTATACTGTTTATTTACGGCTTTAAACTATTTTTATAAAAAAAAAATTTAATATTAATTTGAATGTCGGTAACTATTTACTAAAATTTTCAAAAAAACTGAAAAAATATTTACTTACCTCAGTTCTGTACTTTTCGTTGATATATAAAAATAGTTTAGCTTATACATTGTTACGAAACTGAAGCATAACAAACTGTACACGATCCAAATAAAAGAGTTTCTTATTTTTAACGAAAAGTCCATAGTTTTCTATAAATGAAAAATTCTAAAATAGCTTTAAATAGTTTGTCATTTCTAAAACACATTTACACTATACAATTAAATTAGAACAAAAAAACGTTATTTTGATCATTCGCTACAGTGTTTATTTGTTTTGTAAAAAATCTGGCTAGCTTTGCACCTTAATTTTATAAGCATTTTAAGATTACTAACTTATCATAAAAAAATATTTTCTAACACCAATTAGTTAATAAAAGTAGTTAAGAAATTTATATAAATATAAAAAATGTAAAAATTAATAAAACTATATAAAAAAGGAGGTTTATAAAATATTATTAAGAAATAAATACAACATCGTATATGATCTAACTTTCCAAAACTGTTACCATGTTTTTGTGTAATAAAGTTATAAATTACTAGAAAATGATTCAAATATTTATTTAATTATTTACTATATTACTATTTTATATATATTATATATTCCTAGCAAGTAACTTTATTTTTCAAATGCTCTTTTTGTGAGGATGTTAAACAATTTTTAATATTATGCGATAATAAATAAATGTTGAAGAGCAAGTTTCATATTCTCAAATACTTTTTTCAAATCAGATATATTACTTATAATATTTGTAATATGTCAACAAAAGCTACATGTCTGCAAAGGAATGCTGCTACAATCTATGTAGCTACAATAAAAATTACAAGTTTAGCTTACCAAGGAGAAAAACTACAAAGTTTATTGTTAACCTAAAGCTTTTGCAATTTGCTCAATAACTAACAAGGTAAAAAGTCTGAGTAATGTTAGTAAAAATTTTTGAAGGATTCACTGTATGTTGAAGTATAGGTTAAAAAGTTGCATGACTCATAGTAACAGATAGTTACAAAACTAGGTAATGCGAAACACATTTCTATTTTTTAGACAGTTAATTTAACTGTAGTTACTTTATTTAAGAAAAAATTTAACTTAAAGACAAACTTTTAAAATTTATTCAATTTATATACTTTTTTCTGACTTCGTAGGATTTTTTTAAACAACCTAAAGTTTTTAAAAATAGCTAAAGTTGTTTCTATTGAATTTAAAAGCTAAAAATTACTAAAAATATTTTATGTTGTTAAAAACAGTACAGCAAAGAATAAATTCACTTAAAAACATACCAAATTTTTTAAGTATGTGTTAAAAAAACATGAATGATGTAACTTTTACTACGATATATATCTATTTTTTGAATTAACTTTTCTTTTATTTAAGTTTGTAACAAATATAAAAATTGTATAACTTTTTTATAGTTTTTTTATTTAGTTTTATATCTTACTAGAATATAGGAACTAAATTTTTTAGTACTCCATTACGATAAACTTATTTGATATTAAAATAAAAAGCTTTTTTTGCATCACTTTAAAACTAATATGTGTTTTATTTTAATTTTTAAAACTTAAAAGTCAAGCTACACTTGTTAAAAAAAATTGTAGCTCTGTAAGGTTTGTTTCACAAAAAACATTTAAAGTTGGTTTTTTTTCATAAATGAAGTAACTAAGAAAAATATTTCTGTAACTTTTCTAATCTAAATAATATTATTCAAAAAAGTTTTAAAAAGCGTAAGAATAATACTAAATGCAGTGTTGTTTTATATTAATGTTTTATACAAAAATTTAACGTAGATCTTAAAAACCAAGCTAAAACAAACTTAACTACTTTAAGAAAAAAAATTATAACTACACAAACAGTTTAAATTAGTGCTTAAATTTTAGCCGAAGGCGTCGTATATAATCAATATCGATAATACGTAAGATTATATATTTATTATCCTTAGTTATGATTTGTTTCAGTACATTACTACTATCAAAATGATTAGGTAAATGAAAAATAACCTGTTTAAGTCATAAATAAAAAATCTAAATACTATATACTAAATAAAATTGGTTCAAATAGAACTTTTCTTGAAATTTTAATCTTTTTTACTCAGATAAACCATAGCCTATTAAATGAAATATTAAACATGCTGATACAAGTTTAAAATTAAATAAAATCTTTTTTTTTTCTCTCATATATACTATGTTGATATTAATAGTTTTAGATTTTTTTTGAAATAAATTTTTAGACTATCTATAGCTTAACTCAGGGGTCGGCAAACTGCGACCTGCGGGCCAAATGCGGCCCTTTAAGTCAAAATCTGCGGCCTGCGAGCTCCTTTTTAGCCAAAAATCAACATTTTTTTTACCAATAAAAACTAAAGTTTTGTAATAAGACTTACAGTTAGGCTCTTAATACAATAAATAATCTTTATTAGTGCCTTAAAATTGCTTAACTTATCATATTTTTCATCTTAAATAATATTTTCTACTGATTACTAGAAATCTTTCTAGATAAATGCGGCACTCAAAGGTTTTTTTTCTAAATAGTGTGGCCCGCGAGCAATTTTTCCAAGGAAATTTGGCCCGCGAGTTACATAAGGCTGCCGACCCCTGGCTTAACTTCTTACGGAATTAAAAGTATAACATGATAAGTAAGTAATACACTTTATTTCCCATAAAAAAATCAATAAAACTACTGACTTGATAAGTAATAAAGCATGATATGTTAAAGCTGAAAAAAAACCTAGGAAAAGTAATTGACATATTATCTGATATATCATTTGTAAAACCTTAGGCTTACAAAAAATAATAATGTGCCTATTTTTGGTTTAACAAAGTTGAAGTTTGTAAACTAAAAATAATACTTATAAAAAGAACTACTTAGTTTATTATTTTCTAAAATTGTCTAAATATGTCAAACACATACACAATGTTAAAATAAACAATGCTTACACTGCTCATTTCAATAACAAATTACACAAAATTCTAATGAATCACTTCCAATTCACTCAAAAATAATACGTCAGTCTGAATCAATAAAATGGTTTATCGGTCAATTTTTTTACAAACAAAAAACATTTTTGCAGTTTATATGTAGGCAGACTTATCTATTAACAAAAAATTATAGCTAATAATTTTTTAATAATAAAATAAAAACTTTTTTAAAATAAGTTTTAGAAGCTTTGTAAAATTTTGGTGTATAATATAGTTTTTAGATTACTTTTCACAGTTCCTTTTAAAACTGTTAATTTTTTTAATTTGTTTATAAGTAGGTTAAAAGTATTGTTACTTGAAAAAAGCTTTCAAAGGTCTGTTTAAAGTAAATTTGTAACATACTTTTTAGGTTGTTTTGCTTTATCTTAGTCATCAAACAACTTTACAACATTATAATTTTTTTTTACAAAAGTCATTTTTAACTTTTGGCGCTAACCTTAGTCGTTTGAATAAAAAGCTAAAGAATAATCTTTTTTGTTTGTTCAATTTCAAAAAAATATTAATATTATACAAAAAAAAATAGAATACAAAAAATATTCACTAAATAAAAAATATCATTTTTCTGTTTAAAAAGAATACATTTTTATTTTTATATGTATTTTTTAATTTTATTTATTTTAATATGAAATGTTTTTATATCCTTTGATACTAAAAGATGAAGGTAATTGCTTTCTGAAATTTTTTATTCAATGTTATTTTCATCAATCAATGTCAACTGACCATGAGAGAATGTATTTAAATACCAAATGAAGGATCTTTTAGAAATTTCTAAACTATCTTTGACCATAAAAATTAAATGAGTAATTAGCTAACAAAATTGGAATATAAAACAAGTTAGCATTATTTTTTTTTTACTAACATTATGAAAATAAGTTTTGGAAACCTTTATGTGAAGTTATTAAGTCACAAAGTCTTAACATGAGTATAGTTGTCTTCTTTTTGAGTACACTTTTTGAACACACCCCAAAAGTGCGTTATTAAAAAGTCCTGTTCTAAGTTTTATAAAAAAATAGCTAGGTTTGTCAAAAGTCTCTAATATTACCAAATTATTTAAAATCCTCAAAAACAAAAATTAAATTACAAAAATAATTTTTCTTGGAATTATTGAGTTATTTAATTTTTTAAACAAGTGTTTATGTAAAGTCTTTTATAAAAGTTTGTTATATATTTTGTGTTTATTGATAAAGGTTGAAGAAGTTAATTTTTTAAAACTAATTAAAAAAATTATTATTGGTTTTTACTTGAAGACTTAGTGTATCTTATATTTAAAGTTTTTAGAACAAAAATGTTGCAATTTAGTATAGAGATTAAGTAAGTTTTTAGTAAAAAAAGTATATACAACTAAAATTTCAAAGCAACCCTCTTAAAAATTTCATAAGTTTTTTCCTTTTAACTACTGGTTGCTAACTCACTTATCAATTACAAAAAATATCTTCTCAAAGAACAATATATTAATAAAAATATTTTTTTTAGCATATTTAATATAATTTCACTGTGTGAAATTTTCTTTTAAAAATTATGTTTAAGTATAGATTTCAGATATAGTTAGACCTTTAAATGTTATTAAGTACCATCTTTTGCAAGACAAACAACTTTTTCCATTCTAAACTTTATTAAAAGTTTTAAGCGCTTTCGAAATTTACAAACTCCCTTATCAATATGCTATACACTCACTCGTTAACCAAACATAAAATAAATAGTTTGAACTGGATCATTTGTAAAAAAACATAACTAATTAAAACGACAAGTAATTAACAAAAAAGTATTATTTAAATATATTAATAGTTGATAAAGGATCAAGAGTAACTATTAATATATTTAAATAATCAATTTTGTCTTAATTGTTTAAAAAAAAAATCCGTTTTTGTTAATTGCTTGTCGTTTTAATTAGTTGTGTTTTTTACAAATGATTTAGTTCACTCTATTTATTCTATGTTTGGTTAACTAGTGAATGTATAGCATTTTGATTAGGGAGTTTGTAAATTTCAAAAGCGCTTAGAATTTTTAGTAAAGTTTATAAGGAAAAAAATGTTTGTCTTGCAATAAGATGGTACTAAAGTATAGATTTTATGCAACTTTTATAAACATATTTCATTCGTAACAATATTAATGTACAATAAACTGGTCGCTATTTTCTTTACCTTTTCTTTTTACATAAGAAGGTGCAAATTGGAACACTCTATATTTTGGGTTTTTTTTTAGGTGTCTTCGCTTGTTTATTAGTATTTTAGTAACTTTTCTTTTTACGCGTCGTTCAATTGCTTTAATAACGAAAAAAAAACTTTTTGTTTTATTCCGTAATGGTAGAAAAACTTTAAAATTTAAAATTATTTTTATTATGAAAATTATGTTTTTTAAGTAAAATTTGTACTCAATAGGAAATGCGTAACTAAGAAGTGTGTATTTAAGAGATATATAAATGTATTTAAATAGTTTAGATTTAAAAACATAGAAAATAATGCTTGCGTTTTAAAAACTTTTTTTTTTTCAAAAAGGTTCACTCTAGTTTTTTAAATCATTGAATTCTAAATCGTTTAAAAAAGTCTTTTTACGTATATTTTTTCATAAAGTTGTTCAAATTCCTAAAAATTTAATTTAATAGTAAATGACTTTAAAAACTTGTTTAACTATTCTAGATGTTAAATTTCAAAAGGTTACCCATAAAAAGACTTTTATGAAATGACTAATTTACAAAACATAATTATAGAAAAACCGTAGAAATGAACTAAAATACAAATTGAGACACTCATACTTTGCTAAAAATATTTAAATCAAAGTATTATGTTAAACAACTGACTTAACTTATAGCATAAAAATTTAAAGCTGATAAAAGTTAAAAATAGAGTTTACACAAAAATCAGGTAACGCTTTTTAAAACAAAAACTAAAATTTAAAAAATCTACTAGACTATAAAAGTAACTTTACTTAGTCAAAATAAGTTAAACTTTAAGAATTATAAAAGAGTATTTACACACAAACAACAAACATTACCTTTAGCAGAATTTGAACATTTAAGCCACTGTGTGTTTGCTCAAACAACAAACATTACCTTTAGCAGAATTTGAACATTTAAGCTACTGTGTGTTTGCTCAAAACTAAATTCCTGATAGGTTAATAATTACAAATTTTATTTAAAAGGTTCGACGTATTTATAGTTTGTATTTTTGAATGGGTTAGTCATTTTGTGGACATCCTTTTAAGGACATCCATAAAAATTTACTTTTTATGGGGATCCTTTTGAAAAGTTGTACAATTATACGTGACCTATTTTTTCTAGTTTTCTGTTTAATCGTTTTAAAAAAGTCTTTTTATGTATATTTTTTCATAAAATTTTTCAAATTCTTAAAACTTTAATTTAATTAAAATGACTTCAAAACTTCTTTAACTGTTTTAGATGTTAAATATCAAAAGGATACCCATAAAAAAACTATACACAAGCCAAAATTGTAAAAAAACGACAAAGTTTATTTAAATAAGGTATACTTATAACTACTTTTTATGGATATCCTTTTGAATTTGATTTAAATATCTTATTTTGAACTTTTGTTATAATCGTATGTTTTAAAAAAAACTTAATTAAACTGTTATAGATGTTAAACTAAGTTATAGATTTCAGATTTTTAAGGATACCCATAAAAAGATAAAACACGTCTTTAATACTTTTTATGGGTATGCTTTTTAATTTGATTTAAGTATACTATTTTAGACTTTTATTTTTTGTTCTTTGAGAAGAATTTAATCTGCAAGAAACTTTAAACTAACAATTCCTTATTTTTACTTTAATGGATTTATGTACCTGTATGTTTACAACAAATGATTGAATTAACTTATATTTAATTAGTTTGTTTCGCTTGACTAACTTCATATATATTAAACATTAAAAACAACATAATCTTTGTAGATAAAATTGAAAGAAACTTACCGCGGAAAACAAAGTTTTTTTTTCCAAATTAACTGGATCCAAGTCTCAGCTAGATTCCGGTCTGATCCGGAACTGGATTTTTTTTTAAATAGGATCCAGCCGAATTTGGATCCCAGCAAAAAATGGCCGGATCCGGTAGACCACTACAAAATGATAAGCATAAATGTTGTTAAAAAAATACATTAGATAAGTTGTGAGTATCACATGACCTATTTTGAATTTATTTTGCTATCAAGCTTTTAGATATTAATTTTTCATTATGTTAACAGCCTAAAAAAATATTTTTTGAAAACTAAAAAAGTGACGAAGAATAACTTAATATTATTTAGTGTCTTAAAACTTTTTGAGATATAAAATTTAATACCATTTGAAATTTCTGATAATTTTACTAAAAATATTATATGTATTAAAGAAAATATAACACATTTCAAGAGGCCTAGCCAAAACCTTTTGAACATTTTAATAGCATTTAATATCTAAACAACAAACTTTAAAACTTGGCTAACAGACAAATGTTTAAACATATTATATCATGTAAATCTAAAATAAAATATTTAAAATTCAATTTATGTAAAATTTCAAAGGCCTGGCCACGTCTTTTGAAAATTATAGTAGCTTTTATTAAGTAAAAATAAGCTTTTATACTTAGCTTTTATGCATATAAAAATTTATATTTTGCTAATAGAAATCTTTTTAAATATTTTTACAGCATTTAAAACAATATAATCCACCACAAATAACTTTATAATAAAGATTCTTTGTTTAGATTTTTGAATAGTTTGGTTTTGGTACTTGTTTTAACTAAAAAATTTAGACATAAGTAACTCATTTAAAAAAGGTCTATTAGTTAATTTCGTTTAGATCATCATGAGAATAAACTTGCTAAAAACTGATAATAATATAGTGTAAATTTAGTTATAAATAGTAATTTTGAAATACCTAGCTAAAAATTGTTGCGTCATAAAGCATAAAAGTCTGTTTTAAATGTTTAAATTAGAGTTGAACTATACTTAGCTGATTTGAAGTTGTTTGTAAAACTAAACTGTTAAAACAAAAACATTTAAGATAGTAGAAATTTTACCTCAAAGAAAATTAAATAATTTGTACATTACAAAAACACGACAATAAACGACGACAATAATACTAAAAACACGCTACTTATAAAGTTTCAAATTGTAAAAATCTTTTGTTTGCAAATTTTCGGCTCACGAGAACAAAACAAAAATTTGCAAAAAAAAAGAGATTTTTACAATTTGAAACTTTATAAGTAGCGTGTTTTTAGTATTATTGTTGTTGTTTATTGTCGTGTTTTTGTAATGTACATATTATTTAATTTTGTTTCAAGTAAAATTTGTACTATCTTAAATGTTTTTGTTTTAATAGTTTAGTTTTACAAACAACTTCAAATCAGCTAAGTATAGTTCAACTCTAATTTAAACATTTAAAACAGACTTTTATGCTTTATGACGCAACAATTTTTAGCTAGATATTTCAAAATTACTGTTTATAACTAAATTTAAACTATATTATTATCAGTTTTTAGCAAGTTTATTCTGATGATGATTTAAACGAAATTAACTAATAAACCTTTTTTTAAATGTGTGACTTATGTTAAATTTTTTTAGTTATTTAGATTTATTTTGTAAACATTTAGAATTTGTTTTGGTTGCTACTACGTTGTTTGCTTTAGTGAGAGAATGAAAAATTGAATTTTAAGTTATAATAATTCTAAGTTTTTGTGAATTACCTCTTTATATATGTTTTACAATATTAATTTTATCAATTACACCTACGAAGTATTTTTATGTTTCTCAATGTGTAATTATATTTTGCGAAACTTAAAAACTTACTAAAATACAACTAGTTTCAGTATTTATTAATTTTCTCTTTGAGTTTTTTTACCATTATAATCTTATGGTTACACTTTCAGAAACATATGAAATTTTTTTAGTTTTAAGATACTTTTTGAGATGTAGTTCCTAGAATATTTTAAAGAAAATAAGTGTATCTGTCTGTATGTAACTAGTATTAAAGTATAAATTATATATTAAGTATATACTAAAAAGCTTTAAAGGGCTTGCTTTTCTAGATATAAACAAAAGTACTCTATTTTTTTTCTTCATTGAGCAAAGATTGCTTTTTTGTTGACTTTCTTCTTTTTTCATTTTTTTTTATGTTAGGTTGTTCATATATTTTGTTAAATAACATTATGATATTTTATAATAAGTTAAAAACATTTAACACCCAAAATACTATTTAATCTATCAGGTTAAGCTAATGAAAAACGTAGCTTTAATTTTTTTTCTTATAGTTATTGCTAATTAGTTTTTGTTTTATGTTTAAGTGTAATAGTTAAAATTAAGTTTCTAAAAAGACTTGTCTTAAAAATTTGGTGCTAATGAGCCTCTTTAGTAAACTGCTTACTAGCTTATTTAATTTCTTGCTAATTTGGCATGTTTCAGTCGAGAATTTAATTTATTCTATTTTAATTTAGCAAAAATCTATCTTTTACTTAAAAATCTAAAACCACTAAAAAGTTCAACTGTTTACGTAATAATTTGTTGTCGTAAAATTGGTTTTAAAGTATATAATTTTTTTTATGTTTTAATTATTAAGTTTGTTGAAAAAAGGAAATAAATAGCATTAAAATAAAATTCTATGTATGTTTGTATATGCTTTGCATAGTACGGGTATATTTTCAAAATAAAAGCGATATTTTGTTCTAATCCGGCCAAAGCCTAATCTGGCCATAATTACAAAAAGTTGTTGAACACGTTGCGGATTTAGGGATGACGCACTGTGAAACTTTTATCAACATCATAAAGTATATAAAATAAACTGATAAGTTTTTTATTATATTTGTTAAGTGTTTCTAAAATTAATTAAGCTAAAATATGTTGTAATTACTTTTTTGTAAGATCACATCAATATATAAAAAATCTTTTTATTAGGAAATTTTGAATAACAATTGTACCTCAAAAGTTATAAAAACTCAACAAAATTTGTTAAACAGTACTCTAGAGTAAAACAACTTACTTTTATCAAATTCACTTGAATTTAATTAATAACACTGATAAAAACTGAATTAAATAAAAACAAAACTTTTTATTTGGTGATAAAGCCAATTTTTATATAATAGTTTTAATAACTATATCACAATAATTGTTTAAACACAGTAAAAAATAAAGTTTAATTCAAGTATTACAAAATTCTCAAACATTAATGTTTTAATTAAGAAAAAAAAAGTTAACTGCGTTTACAATAAGATTTATAGGGTGAAGTGTATAAGAGTCAAATTTTCATCATAAAATTTATTTATTTTAACCTTTTATTGCTATTATTTTAACGTTTTATTGCTATATTGCTATTATTATACCTAGCCAAGCTATTTACACCTTGATAAGTATGTTTCTTTTTTTTTAAATAAAGAATGGTATGATTAAAAAACCAAAAAGAAGCTTTCATATGCTGGTTAAGTTTAATATTTGTTTTTTTTATGATGTACATAATATATAAAGACGTTAAATACTAAAAAACTATTCAAGTCGATTGTATGTTTTAAAAAATGTAGAAGCACTTATTTTGGCTGAAGGCATATCACTGCTCATAGAATGTGAAAAACTGTACAGAGTCATTTAAACATTAACGAACATTGGAAAGAAGCATCCAAAAACATGTAATTTTGTAATAGTTGTATTTATTACAAACGTATATTTATAAACACAGACAAAATATTTTTTGTTCTTACAATAAAAACTAGATTTGAGTTTTTGAATTTAAAGTGTATTCTAAAAAAAACTGTTTAATTTTATGATATAAATTCACAAAAAGTTTAAGTTATTATTAAAAATTATTTTATAACACTACAAGTTATAATTAAAAATTTTGTTTAAAAAACTTAACAAAAAAGAACAACTAACAACAAATTCTTAAGTATGCGAACTTTTAAAGAAAATTTAAGTGTATTTTTTATAAATATATGTATATAGTTTATTGAACACAACAAAAATCAACGCTCAAATATTTCGTTTAAAGGACCTGGTGTATAGAAAAGCTTTTCGGTTATCTAGCCACATACCATACCAGCTATTTACTTTATCTAGTTGTCGTTATAAAACAAAGTGAAAAAACATTTAAACAACATGTTATCAATTAAAGATTTGAAATTTTACAAATATAAATTATACTACATATGAAAATTACAGTATTATATTTTACTCAGAATAATAATCATGAAAAAAATGTATATGTGGTTTTTTAGTAGTAGAACAATTTTGCTTTGATTTTAATGTTAACATAAATTGGTACATATAGATTTAACTATAACGGGATATAATAAATATACTTTTTAAATAAATAAATTTGTATCTTTTTATTAATGTGCACTAATATAAAAAAAGGACTTTGTAGAGCTGTTCATACATTTTGATGTTTTTATTGTACAGAAAAAAAGAAAAGTTATCTGTCTTTGTTTTGATCTAGGGGTGGGCAACGTCAATAATTGATGGGCCGGATCAAAAAAATTAGTCCCCAGCGGGCCGTAGCATTCCGAGTAAGTGATCTACCGGATTCAGCTAGATCATCTTTTAGATCCGGATCCTCATTTGAAAATATTATCTGGATCCGGCTAAATACTAATTTGAGACAAGGTTTCGTATCCAAATAGAACTATTTTTAAAAGATTGAGATCCGGCTAGATGCTAATTGATCGGATGTTTTAAAATTTTAAATCAACTTATTAGTTACCAAGGTTTTCAAGTATTATATTTTAAGTTAATTTTTATTTAGTACTCAAAATTCTATATTTATTATAACTCTGGACCAAATCAATACTAATTAGTTTTATAAAAACAATAATTTACAAACTAAAAGTTGCTCGAGCCTAAGATTTCAAGCTATAACATTAAACATTTTAACTATTCAAAGTTGTTCTATTTTGGTAATCCTTGGCTCAGTTTACATTAATAATATGGTTAAGAAGTTAACTAACATTACAATATTAAGCTACTATATTTTAATTTATATAACTTATAAAGATCCATTACATATTTTTGCACGTATAAAAGAAACGAAACAACAAATAATTTTGATACAATTAACAGTTTTACCATAAAATACGGAAAAAAAATTGCAAGATTCCGATGAAACACTTAAGGTTAATAATGTATAAGAGTTGTTAAAATATAGTTGCATGACGGTTTGCAAAAATCTGCAAGTGCACTGGAATACCGATTAGGTTTGAAATTAGCTTATCCTTGTTGATGTTTATGGTCGGAAATGTTTGTTTGTAAATGTATGAAGTCTCGAACAAAACGACTAATTTTATGGTCATCTTTTGAATCTGACAAACTTTGGCTTGTTTAATAATACATAAAATATATCTAAATATCTACTAAAAGCCAACGAAAATTGTATGTTTGGTTTAATTTAAACTTTTATACCAACTTATTTACAAACAGTTAAACCTAGATAACAAATTACTTAAGCTTAAAATTTTAATACTTTTACTTTCAAAAAGTTATGACTAACTTATGTAATTTAAATAAATTCTGTATTTTATAATTAATTTTATTAAAAATTGCATCCAAAATACTTTTACAAAGTACTAATATAAAATAAGGAAATAAAAAAAGAGGTTAATTAGTATTTTTAACATGATAAACATATTAATTTGTTAGACTTTTAGATTAAGATCAATCTCACTGATGAAAATATTACTAAACGAAAAACTAACACATAAAACTGTCACATAAAATTTCAAATGTAAAGTTAAAAGAGTTTAGCAAGAATAATTACACGATAAAGAAGTCAATGAGACACTTTAAATATTAAAGAAGTTGTTTAAAATCTAGAAGTATGTTTGAAGTAAATATTCTCAGTAATGACTGCAGATTGGTATTAATAAGATTTAAAGGCAGCTTACTTTTGTTTAAATTCATTGTTGAGAATGTTTATTCACAAATATATGTAGACCCAAACAGAACAAGTAACTTTATTGCTTTTATTTTTTAAATAACAAATTTTGACTTGTTAAGTAAGGCATAAAATTTGTCAATTCGTTCAGTTTTAAACTTTTTTTTAGTATACTGTCACGTAGTAGTTCAATTAGTTCAAACTGTACATTACCAGGTGCATTTTCGGTTTTAAACGTCAACGGTGATAAACCAATGTCAAGTTCTTCACTAAGTTGTTAAAAGTCTGCAAAACGACGTCCAAACTCATTATCAAGTGAGACTATGATATTGTTATACTTTTTCATTGTCATCACTGATGATTCTGTAGTCTTAAGTTTTGCGAAATGGATAAAGTTGTTCTCATTGAGATGGCAAGAAAAAAAGTTTTAACTTTAGTCTAAATGACTTTACCAGCACAGTTGTTTAGTAGTCTTTTTAGTAGGCAACCTTATTCAAAGTATCAAACATTATAACAAAAGCGATAAATAAAAACTTTATTGTATTTTGCACTTAAAATTTAATAACTATTATTAACATTTATTTAGATTGTAAACTGCTATTACAAACATACACAAATAAATTTCCTAAAAAAATCATATTTAAAGTTAATGATATATTGTTTTGAAATATTGTCATCAGTTGGTCATCATAAAACTTACCTATTTAGTTAATCAAAAGTTACTTAATTAATTATCAATAGCAGAAAAGAGTGCAAACATTAGTCACAACTTCGAATATTCTACTAATATGTAAAGTTGAGCAGTTTTACTTAAAGTAGGTGTCAATGTTATTAATAATTATTTTTCTTAACATTTACAATAACAACTCACTACACATCTAGGAAAGACATCAATTTTTTACACGTTAATTTTTTATGAAAATCATTATGGTAGGTAAGATCACCAAAAGTTAGTTTAGCAAACATATTTTTTTAATAATTTGAGAAAGAATTAATTCAACTGACATGAAACAGAACAAGATGTTATAACAAAAGAGTGTTTTTATTACCACAAAAATAAAAAGCCATTTTTAAAAGCGTTTTCAGATTAAAGTGTTACAGTTTATTTTATGATAATATTTTAATTTTTCGTACAAATTTTGTAATGTTTACATTGGCTTGTAGGTTTTCATATAAATTTTGAAAACGCCTAGCGGGCCGGATCATCCACTCGCGGGCCGGATCAATTTGTCCGAGTGCCGGAGTTCATTTAAATTTAAAAAAAGGTTTGGGGGCCAATCATTTTGACTCTGGGGGCCAAACCCACCCCTATTTTGACCCGTCAAAGAGTTTTCTTTAGCCGTTTAATGTGTTTCGAAAAACATACATTTTGAGTGAAATATTTATATAACACAGATACAATTAAGTTACAGGGTGCAATATTCTTAATATTGGCTAAGCTCTGTAATCAAACTTAAAGTGTATAAAGCTAGAAGAAGAACATAAAGATTACTACTAAAAAGTCTGAATGTTTTTTTTGTGCTATAAAGAATGACTAACATAAAGTTAGAATGATTGAAAGTTACTTTTTATTGAAAAAAATAACTAAATCACAACACTTGGTCAAAAACGTACTTTTTTATAATTAGTAAAAATGTTAAAAACGATATTTTGTTAATAGTGTAACTTGTTAACAGTGTAAAATAAACATTTTTTTGTTATATATCTTCAATGAATCCGAAACTAAAAAAAAACTTATGAATAATAACATCTAAAAAAAGTTACTTTGATAAAACTGTAATTGGTTAAGAAATACAAATATTTTATACGAACTACTCTTTAGAAGAGTTTTAAGGCATTACCACTTAATAAACTTAAACATATGAAAATTTATCTATAAATACTTTTATTGGTAAATTTGGTACATAAATTTATTTGCAAAACTTCGCTACGTAAAATTTTTTTTTAAAGTAGTAACTTTTTTAACCGTTTATAACAAATTAAATTATACATCTTTCTGTTACTAAAATTTCTAAAATTAAGTGTTTAAAAACTTTAAATCCATTCTTAATAAAATAATGTTTTCCAAAAAAAAGTGATTTTGCGTTGAAATCCATTAGATAAGACTCAAGCCTTGACATCATTTTTGTAAGTTACTACTAACATATTTCCTTTCAAACTAAAAGAAAATACTAACTTCTTACCTATCGATTAATTTTGCTGTTTTTAAATTCAAAATGATACCAATAGTTTTATTTTATTAATTTGAATATTTTAAAGCATCTTTTTCTACTCTTAAGTTCCAAATTTCTGTTTTAAATAGTACTTTTCGCTAAAAACACAAATTATTTGTCAGGTTTTTGCCTGATTTGAACTAACTTCACTTCTCATCATACAAAGTATTTTTTATTATATCTTTTATATGATAGACTATATATGTTTATCATAAAACTAGTGCTACATATGTTCACGTTATATATTATATTTTAATATTTTCCTTAGTTGTTTTCTCATTTAAAAAAATATTTTTATACAAAACACTCTTTAACTATATCTCCTTAATGCTTGGCTTTTTAATGCAGTTGTGTAACCATTTTTATACATTTATCATGCATTTTTCTTACTCTATATTTTTATATTCATAAAGAACTGTTTTATTAGATCAGAAGTCGGCGAACTGCGGCCAATGAAAGGTAAATATTCTTATTTAAACAGGATGCGACTGGTAAAAAACCTGCAGCCCGTTTAAATGCTCATTTGGCCCGCGAAAGTAAATTTTAGTAAATAATACTACACTAGATAATCTTGGATTCTAAAAGAAGAGCAAAAAAAGTCTAAATAGTATGTCTTACAAAACACTTGAAACTTGCACTAATTATTCTGAAATTTGAAATGAAAAAGGTACATTTTACAGAAAACTCTAAACGTACACTAGGTGTGAAAACTTAAACCACAACTGCGGTCCGCAAATGTTTTTGTTTTAGAAAGTGTATCCCCGACCAACAAATGCCTGCAGACTTCTGCTTAAGATTTATTAGGAAGTAAGTAAGTACAAATTTTAATTATTTTGTAGGTACAATTAAAAAATTAAAACTTATTGTTATTTTTTACCTGTATTTTTCAAAAAAAATGACTTAATACTATATTATTACGTCTAAATACGAAACAGATTCATTTTTTGCAATAAGTCTGTAATAAAGTATAAATATGTCTTGGTGTCTTGTTAATTGGTTGAGAAGTTTACATTAAATAATTCTAACCGTTTTGGATTTTAGTCATTTTGTACAACATATTTTCTTTTTAATTTTTTAGGACTGTTTTAAAAAAATTTAAAAAAGTAAACAATTTAGTCGTTTTGATTATCGAAAAGTGGCTAAACTTCATTTGTAAACAAGCAACTAAAAGCATGATTCTAAAGTAAGCATTTAGTATTATAGTTCAAGAACTACAGTAAATGTTGTTACTACAGATTTAACTATAGAGTTATTGTAATACTGTTTAATAATGACCTATTTATAAAATTTTCATCAAACAAATAATCTATTAAAAGTTTAACATGATGTCGGAATTTTGATAAAAAGTATTCGTTTTTTGGTAGAACAACAGAATATTATGTACAACAAGATATTTTTTAATAACTGTTTATTAATTTTTATAACGTTTTACTGATCTTTAAAGTTTTATGAAAATATACCAATGAAGTTTAAAGTAAGTAGCTTTAATTTGGCTGCAAATTTTTGTTGCTAGGAGAAAAAGAAGTAGAAAATAGATAGTAGCAAGCTTAAAAACAATTGTTACTTGTTACTAAATCACTTACACAAACTTAATAAATACTGTTAAATTAACTGCATATAAACTGTAAAACTTTTGTATTTAATACAAAAAAGTAACATGCAATGATAGGCTAACTTGATAAACTAATAAACTCCGCACATAAATACTTATTATTTTGTTACTGATTTGTACTGAACTCTAAGTTCATATAAAATAAATTCAGATATGAATTTATTATTTAACTATATATAATCAGCTTATGTTTATTTTTACTTTGCTCATTTATATTAGATCAACATTTTTTGTCCAGTCAGTATTTTAAATTTACCTAATAATTTGATAAATACTTTATTTAAGCTTAGATGAGCGTTGCTTTAACTAAAATAACAAACATTTTAGGCACATTAAAACAATTTAATGAGCGAATTCAAGCTTATAAATTAATTACTAAACACTGGTAACAAAAAATAAATAATGTAGCTCAGAAAATTCTAGAACATGTCTTTAACTTGGCTGTAGAATTTTTTTGTTGATTAAAAAAGTTGTTTTGTTTTCTAATCGGTAAAAGGTATAATACAAAATAAGTTTTTTTACCAAATAAAACATTAAATAATAGCATAGTAAGCATTTATCATTTTTAATTAGAACTAGTAATTTAATATTGACTATTTTAGTAAATCAGTAGCTGTAAAAATCTAATGAAAAAGCAAAAAAAAAAGACTTTTTAAGACCAGACTAAAACTATCAGTCTAACTTTGTAAACTTTCTTTTACAGAGCGGTAATTAAATAAAAATTTTGTTATTTTTCTACTATACTTGATATTATAATTATCGTAAGATTTTATTTAGTTAATTGAAAATAAAACTGAATCTCTTTTTTGTGGATTTTCAAATTGTTATTTATAGTCACCTTAGTTACTGTAAAGTACAAAACTTTAATGATGGTTTGTCTATTTAGATTCTAGGTTTGTTTTAATATGTAATTATATAACATCAATCCATAGATTACAGTGAGGTGTTTAACTTTTTACATATTTAAGAACTGTCATTTTTTAATTTGAATTTTATTTGTTATCTAAACATATCCAAACTAAAAAATGTCTTTATTAAATTTCTCTATTGGCAAACAAATTCCATGAGAATTGAAAACATTTTAATAAACCGAAAGACCTCTAAATCTGTTGGTTTTGTTTTTTAAGAATTGAAACAGCTTTTTTTTTTAATACCAATTTTACTGTAGGTTTAATATATTTAAAGCTGTCCTATTTCTTATACACAATAGGCAGACAATCTTCAAACCATTCAATCTACTAGTAAACAAACATATTTCATTAAAAAGAAAACTATTTAATTTTATTTTATACTCTGGTTTCTTCAACTAAAATTTTTGAAGTTTTTTATGTAGGTTAGAAAATTTTTCTTAAATTATTAATTC
This sequence comes from Thalia democratica, assembly GCF_965202585.1. Lineage (NCBI taxonomy): Eukaryota > Metazoa > Chordata > Thaliacea > Salpida > Salpidae > Thalia > Thalia democratica. The sequence continues at coordinate 2,130 of NW_028139795.1, read as the reverse complement.
TCAAGCATGTAAAAATTCAAAATTAAAAATAAATATATTCAATTTACTTAGTTAATAAGACATTTTCATAACTATTAAGTTTATTAACTTTTTTAATGTCGATTTGTTTTGGTAATTAGCTTGAGAATACAGTTTAAACAAGTTTTATGTAAAATATTTACTTACAAACCTTTTTGTTTATAAAGAATACACACAAAAAATAGAATAAATTTTATTGATGTAAACTTGAAAAAAAAAAACACAAAAAAAAATCATAAATTGTTTAAATTAGCTAGAAAATTTTGATAGCTACGATAACAAAAATATATAACTTTATAGGCAGGTTTAGAATAAGATAAAATTACTGAGCAACAATGCATACGAATGATTGATTAAAAATTTCGATGCAAAATTTACATTGATTGTGTAACTTAATCATTAGCTTATGTTTAAATCCATTGTTTAAGTTAAAAGATAGTTTAAATTACCCCATTCAATTTTTAAACGTTTACTTATATACTTATCACAACATGATTTAATAGACCATAAAATTTCTTGTAGAAAGTATAGTCTGTTAATGTGTTTCATTATATAAAAAGTATCTAGTCGTTGCACTTCAAAAAAACATAATAATTAACACACTGTAAAAAACAAATATGACATTTTGATAATTACCAATGCTCTATAAACTTACTCGTATTAAACAACAGTTTTTTCGAGTAAATTAAACAGTACTGGCTGACTTAAGTCCATTTAAAAATATCAGTTATCAACACTGAGTTTTAAAGAAAATCTTAAGAAATCATTATGATAGCTATTGCTGAACTATATAACTTTAATTTAAATAAAATAATTTAGATTATCATTGACTTGTTCATTAAAAAAACTTGAGCCTGATTTTTTTTTAACTGAAAAAAAAAACAGTATTAGATATTCACCAATACTTTTTAAACTTACTCATAGTAAACAATATCTTTTTTCAAGTAAACTAAACAGTACTGGCTGACTTTAGTCGATTTAAACATATCAGTCATCATCTGACTCAGCTTTAAAGCAAATTTTAATAGTTCTTTGTGACAGCTTTTGCTAAATTATAGAACTATTGTTTGTATAAACATAATATCTCTGATCCCTTCATGCAAAAATTAAAGAAAAATACTCACAAATATTTTCTTACAAGCTACCAAAAAGAAAAAAACAGTTGTGTGATCAAGAAAACCACCAGTGCACTGTATAATCATTTATTAAAAAAAAACGCTATTTCTTTTAAAATATACAGCACTGGCTGACTTTAAAATCTTAAGAGTTATTCATGATAGCTATTGCTGTTTATAAAACTTTTATTTACATAAAATGTTATAGACTAACAATAACTTGTTCATTCAAAAATATTCTGAGCCTGAGTTTTTTTATATGCAAAAAAAAAAGCAGTGGAAATCTAATATTTACCAATGCTCTATATTGTCACTGACATTAAACAAAAGTTTTATTTAAGTAGACAAAACAGTACTGGCTGACTTTAGTCGATTTAAACTTATCATTAATCAACAAATTGAGTTTTAAAGTGTGTTTAATATTTAGTAGGATAATTGTTGCTAAACTAGTACTTTTTTTTCATATACCAAATAAATTTAATTTTATCTTGAAACATTATGCCAATTTTAATGGGTTTGAAAACAGTTGTGTAAACTTTTTTTAGTTTTCAATAAACCTACAGGTATTAAACGATTTTTTACGAGTAAATTAGACAGTATCATCTGACTTAAGCCAGTTTAAACATATAAGTTGGTTAAAAAGTCTATACAAGTGTATCGATCTAATTTATCTAGGTGTTTAAAAAATCCTTTTGTCTTAAGAAGGTTTTTAGTTTTAGTAAACTATAAAAACGCTCAACTACGTAGTTTACATTTGCTAAAATTAAAAACCTATAAAAAATGTTATCTAAACATTAAGCAGTGTTGCAGTGTAAACTAGACCAGTATTTCTCAAAATTTGCACAAAAAATCCACTGGAAAGTACACTTTTTTTGTTCACAAAAAGTTTGATTAGAAATCAATTTTGAAGAACTTATATTTTAAGAGTTTTTTTTTTTATTTTTATCAATTTGTTTTATAAACATAACTATATTTAAACTTTGTGTTTTTAACTGAT
>NW_028139794.1:0-43919 GCF_965202585.1 Thalia democratica | reverse complement strand
AGATACTTTTTAAAAAGTCAAGACATCGATAAGGTACGCTTATACGAAGTACGCAACCGCATAAAGCACGCTTTTAATTTTTGTTTACTACCAGGCACAAAAAATGAACCCAGTTTATCTTTGATAACTAATGTGTTTTTAGAAACTTTATTAGATATCTATAACTATAAATATTTGCAGATCACGGAAAGAAATCAAAGATTTCAAAGCAACACAGAATGTTGCAATTTCTGGTGACATTGCAACTTCGATTGACACTGCAAAAATATATTGTGACATAAATAAAAATAATACGATCATTTGTATTTATTTTAATTTAAACTTTAGATATAAAATATTATTAATTTTGATAACTTAATATAGTATTAACAATAACTACTTTTTATAAATAAATATAACTAAAATAATGAAAAAATAAAATCAAACTCTGTTTAAAAGTAGTCTGTTCTCCTTTTCAAATTTGAATCTAGTAGTTTTTATGTCTAAAAAATAATGCAAGCACTGTACTTGGGCTTAATAAAACCAAGTAAAATATAATTAAATTGTTTTGTTATTTATACAAACACACTGACGCACAGTATTTATGCCTTATTAAACAGTTAAACTATGATTAAGTTGTTTTTTTAATTCTACAAACACACTGCACTGATGCACAGTATTTGTGCTTAAAAAATCAGTAAAACTTTATTTAAGTTGTAATTTTATTGCTACAAACACACTGACGCACAGTATTTATGCCTTATAAAACAGTAAAACTTTATTTAATTTTTTTTATTCTACAAACACACTGACGCACAGTATTTGTGTTTAAAAACACAGTAAAACTTTGATTAAGTTGTTTTTTTATTACTAAAAACACCCTGACGCACAATATAAATGCCTTATAAAACAGTAAAACTATAGTTAAGTTGTTTTTTATTCTACAAACACACTGACGCACAGTATTTATGCCTTATAAAACAGTAAAACTATGGTTAACTTGTATTTTTATTGCTAAAAACACACCGACGCACAGTATTTAGGCCTAATAAAAGAGTAAAACTATGATTAACTTGTTTTGTTATATCTACAAATACATAGACGCATAGTTAATGTGCTTAAGAAAAGTAATTTAACTATGTGTAATTTGTTTAATTTGTTTAACTTGCACACCCATAATTTGTTCATTTTTATCAAAAACCTTTGATTAACTTGTTTTTATAACTTTCAGTTATTGCACGCACAAAAATTTTGCTTCAATCAACAAAAAAACTTTGATCGCACAACATTTGTGCTTTATAAAACAATAACTTTTAGTGGTATAGATTTATTTTTAACTTTAACTATTTTTTTACGAATAAAAAGAAGGTTTTCAAATAAAATTTTTAGAGATTTTATTTTAACTAAAACTTAGAGTAAACTTTAAATAAATATAATTTAATTTTTACTGCAACTATTTTACTGCACAATGTCTAATAAGGTAAAATCCAAAAATTATTATCAATAAATACTTTATAGTTTACAAAGTTAACCAAGAGATTTAAAACCATCAAAACTTTACAGACTAAAGAAGTTTTTTAAACACTTGACTACAAGTTAATCATAGTTTTACTCTTTTGAAAGGCATAAAAACTGTGCGTCAGTGTGTTTGTAGAATAAAAAACAACTTAACCATAGTTTTACAGTTTTTTTAAACACAAATACTGTGCGTCAGTGTGTTTGTAGCAATAAAATTACAACTTAAATAAAGTTTTACTGATTTTTTAAGCACAAATACTGTGCGTCAGTGTGTTTGTAGAATTAAAATAACAACTTAATCATAGTTCAACTGTTTTATAAGGCATAAATACTGTGCGTCAGTGTGTTTGTATAAATAACAAAACAACTTAATTATATTTTTCTTGGTTTTATTAAGCCCAAGTACAGTGCTTGCATTATTTTTTAGACATAAAAACTACTAGATTCAAATTTGAAAAGGAGAACAGAACAGACTATTTTTAAACAGAGCTTGATTTTATTTTTTCATTACTTTAGTTATATTTGTTTATAAAAAGTAGTTATTGTTAATACTATTTTAAGTTATCGAAGTTAATAATATTTTATATCTAAAGTTTAGTTTAAAATAAATACAAATGATCGTATTATTTTTATTTATGTCACAATAAATTTTTGAAGTGTCAATCGAAGTTGCAATGTCACCAGATATTGCAACATTTTGTGTTGCTTTGAAAACGTTGATTTCTTTCCGTGATCTGCAAATATTTATAGTTATAGATATCTAATAAAGTTTCTAAAAACACATTAGTTATCAAAGATAAACTGGGTTCATTTTTTGTGCCTGGTAGTAAACAAAAATTAAAAGCGTGCTTTATGCGGTTGCGTACTTCGTATAAGCGTACCTTATTGATGTCTTGACTTTTTAAAAAGTATCTCCTTGAAATTTGGACCTTGTAGTAAATATTAGTAGAATATCAATGTAAAATTTATTAAAAATTCCTGTGAATATTGTTGAATATTGTGCGTCCATTATTTTGTATATTTTTAAGTTTTAGTAACAAGTGATATATAAAACACATACAGTTGTTGAAGGGGTTTATAGTCCTGGACAAGAGTTAAAATGTATCCATGGTGTGCGACTCGGTAATAGAAAGGTTTTTGTGCACCAGGTCCTAGGACCAAATATTTTAGCTCTTTTGTTTTGTTCTTATAATTTGGTATAGTCAATTTCTAACCATTTTATAATAAACTTGTATGCAAAAATATAGCTAATCTGTGATACTTGTATAATTCCCCTGTTTTAAAACCCTTACTATGTACAAAACGTTTTCTAGGGCTATGTTAATTTATTCTCAATTAAAAAAACATATATTTCAATACCCATTACAAAGTAAAGAATTAAATATTATTATAGTGAGTAGAATTGATGTAAAAAAGTTACTTTTGGCATAGTTACCAGATTTCTATTATAAAATCGCCACAATTTTACTCGAGCATTAAATTTTTCACTAAAAGAAAAAAACACTTATTACATATTCATAACATTTTATTTATAAAATTATCGCAGATTTCTTTTTAGGTCATCTAGCTACACATGATTTATGTACTTTAACTGTTTTTATCTCAGATAAAATAACTTTAACGGTAAAAATTATAACCGTAAAAAGTTATTTAAACTAACAAAATTTAATTAGTTAGTTTAACTTAGAAATAATTAAGTATGTAAGTAAATATATTTAAATTTCTGTTTGAAAAACTATTCATGCGTATCAACTTGTTATAGTCTCAAAAAAACCTAATAAGTAGAAACTAATTGTTGTACTTTTAGGTTGTATTTTAAACTATCTAATTTCTCAGTTATGTTTATAAAATTTTAGTCAATAGCGCAGAGCTCGACAAAAATTTAAAAAAAATGAATGTAGTTACTAAATAAACTACAGTTTAAAAAGTGATTAGTTGTAATTTATAAATTTATAATTGTAAAATTACATATTTAGCACAAAGTTTTGGATAAATTGTGCGTGCGTACTTACAACAAAGATGCGTACATAAACAAGGCTTACTGAATCTACATTTTAGATACTTTATCTAGTATAATTTTCTTTGATAAATTATCTTTATATATATATATTTTAATAAAAAACAAAAACAATAAAATTAAAAACTGATAGTAGTTATTAATATTACTCAATGTCTCATTGTAAATAAATATTGCAAAGTTAAGTGATTATGTGTGCTAAAAACATTACACATAAAAAAAAAACGTTTAAGTTTTATTGCTTGAATTTTAAAGAAAAAATTCTGACATATAGTAGTTTTGTGACTATTAAGACTGCACTAATATAATATTTTATATGTATTACGATTTTGTATTGTTTAGTGTAACTATTTTCGATTGAATGTGATAAATAAGCTACAAAATTTAAAACAACAAAACTTGTATATGCTTATAAAGTCATAAATTAAATACTACACTACAAAAATCACTTGATGTTAGTAATTAACAAACTAAAATCTTTTTTTCTATGTTGACTTTTAACTCTTGATAATTTTAATAAACAATGCACTCAAAGAATTAAAGCAATTATTTTTTGACTTTTTAATTGGTGAAAATTAAAACAAACAATATATTCAAAGAATTAAAACATATAGTCAAATTTTTTTTGCATCTAAAACCAATAGTGTTGCTATTAATGAATATTTAGTAACAAAAAATAAGAAAAGCACTTTGTCAAATTAATTGTTTGAGTTATTCTAAAAATCAAATATTTTTGATTCACAATAGTTTATTAAACGATAAAAAAAGCTCAAAATTTTTGGTCCTAGAAATAATAACGGTCCTGTGCACAAAGAACCTCACGAAAGTTACTTTGATAGTGAAACAGTCAAAATTAATTCTTGGTAGTTTTGTTATAACGAATTTAATAAACCTTTTCGCACAGTGAAAAGCTGTTTAAAAATATTGCTTTATAAGGTTTTCGAAAAATTTCAGTTAATTTATAATATTAAGCGAATTAAATCTTTAATTCAAGTAATACACTTCTAATAAATAAATACAAAACATATTTAATGTTTCTACAATATAAAAACTACGTGTATAGAAATTATCACAAAGAAAATACTTAAGCTGTTTTTGGTTAATAAATTTCTTCATTTCACTCAAAATAATCGCAAAACATAAAATATTTAGAAAAAATCAAAATCAAAAATATATTGAATACTCAGTTCATTCATAATACTCGCAAATAAAAGGATATCCTTCAGTAGTTGCGTACGTATACCAAGTAGCTAATAGTCCGTTCTGATTTACCATCAAGACATACCTGATATTAGTTAAAAAAAATTTGCACATCAAGTTTTATGAAAAATTAAAGCTTAAATAAAATGATAAAGCTATGCAGGTTAATTAGAATTTTTTAAAGGTTTTCTTCACTAAATATACATTGAGAAAAGTTAACTTGTTTATCTGTTTAGTTCTCAAACTACCCATAACAAAGAATAGTTGCTGTAAACTAAATATTGTAAATTTCATGGGTCTAGTGATGACAAAAAAAGAAAAAAATTGATAGTTTAAAAAAACTTTTATATATAACCACTGAGCTTTAAAAAAAATACGTTTTTATATTTGATACAAAAGATAACTTTGTTCCATAAGAACGTTATAAGTTTTACATTACACGGAGAGAACGTGCGTGTATACTTATTAATTTTTAAACTCTGTAAAAAAGAATCTACAATTTTAGATGGTTTTATGACGTAACGATACTCACCTGTCACTGATAGGGTGCGCATAATGCCATCCTTTTAGAGTGAGGGATTCACCCAAAACTTTGTTGTTTTTCGAATACCTCCAAGGATCCGCGGAGCTGCCCCTTCTGATGCCGACTTGGTAGAAGTTGTTGCTCAAACTCGGTAAATTTTGAATTTTTCGGCTGCGTGAAAAAAAAAATTATACGTTGATAAAATGTTAGCAACAATTTGTGCAGTACTTTTTCGCTATTGAACTGACGTGTGGTTTTTCGGTGTTAACATGTTAACACGCTTCAACGGAATTGTGTAAAGAAATATAAATACTACGAGGAAAGAATAGAAGGTAAAGTAGGTAAATATGTGTATTTACTAAAAATAAGCATAATTAGTATAGAAAAATAGTCAACATTATATACAATATATGTTGTATAATCCGACTGTTATAAATTTAGAAAAAAAGTTCTAAATAATTATATTATAAATCTAAGTAATAAAATTAAATTGAAGTACTACGAAATGAATATTGAATAAGACTTTATCATAAATAAATATATCTTTCTTGGTTGAGTTTATTCACAAAATAATTACAAGAATGATAAAGTCCGTAACACAAAACATAACTAAAACTAGGTAAATACTTCTACACTATACACTTATCATTTAATTACGTTTTAAGGTATTTAAAGTTATATATATAAAGTTAGGAGTGAAACAAAACTACACAATGTAAATAATGATGAAATCTAGATTGAAAAAAGTTAAGTGGAATTAGTGAAGTAGAAAATAAAAATCAACTATTTACTACAAGATCCAAAAAAGTGTGTTAAATCGTTTAACACACAAAAACATATGTTAGTTCAATAAACAAAATGTACTGTGATATTTGTTTTTATTATATATTTCAGCGAGCTTGCTTTGCTAGAATCTTTATTAACAAACAATTAGTTAGGAATTAAACTTTTTTTTTGTGTTTTAATAAAATAAAACATTTTTGAGTAAGGTGAGTTGTTTGACAGTGGATAAAAACATCTTTAAAACTTAATTTTAGTTTATAATATTTTGAAAAGTGTTTAAGTTTTAATGATTTTGTTTAATCCAACATATTTATTATAAAGCAATTGACTGTTAATGACTACAAATGTCAATTAACTTTATGACAGTACGTGTTTTAATCAAAATTTTTATTACTATAATTTTTAATTTAAATATTTTAACTTTAGTTTTAATTATTTATTAATAATATAATTTTTTTTTAATCCATACTTTACCTCCTTCCATTTTGTTCCTTCCAAAATTCCAACAACTCACTTTGCCACAGATCTCCTTCTGTAAATAGTTTTGAGTAAAAAAAAAGTAGAATTATTTCATATTAAATGCTTTTATCTATTACTTTTATCTGGATATCTTGCCTTGCAGTAATTTCTCGCTTCAAGAAAACCTTTGTTTTCATTCACAACGACAAGCTTTTGCACTGTTTTTATTTGATTAATTGTTTTAGTATTGTTTTTTTATTTTATTAGTTTAAATTTTAGTTTAAATAAGCCATTTGAAGTTTAAACTATCTACAAACGGTTTAATGTTTGTTTAAATTATTTGTTTCGAAACCACCATTTTTTCTGTGTTTATTAAGTTTTAACTTATTTGTTTTTGCTTACGGCAATCAGTTTTTGCTTTGTTTACGTTTTAATTGTTAACTGTTTATTGTTAATTTTTTACACTACAATTGACTTGAAATAAAATTAAAAATATTTTTTTAATTATATTTCATAGATGAATATACAATACATATTTGTAATTTTTAAAGCAATGTTGATGTTAAACTATGTTGATTTTAACTTTGTCTATTTCTTTATTTAAGCAAAAGCAAAGATTTTTTAATCTAAAGAGTGTAAATTACTATAAAGGCACATTAAAACAAATTTAAGTCAAAAACTAATAGAACTTATTGTTTATATGTTTAGTTGCATTTTTTAACCGACCAAGAACTCTTTGAGTTGTAAGTAAAGTTGTTGGTGCTGCAGTTGTTGTTTCTGTTAGTTTAATAATTTATAGTTTTATGTAAAATTGTTTAAATATAATATAAAATATTAATGTGTTTTAACTGCTTAAAAACCTTAATTAATGAGTGTATTATTGTTAAGATTTTGAATTGTTAAGTACTAAAGATCTTTACAGTTTAACAACATTTTTTACTACTAGCATATAATCTATGTTGTGAAAATTGTACAAAAGATAAACTGATAAAGGTACTATTAATTTTTCATAACGAAACAGCACAATTATAAGAAAACAGCGTTTTTTAAAGTTACTAACGCAAATGCACGCACTTAGGCGGTATAAGCTGCCACATTGAAAACTGGAATCCTGTGTCGACACATTTGTTAAAGCGCAAGCAACTATCGTCCAACTGGTATCCATTTTCGCAGGAATACTCGCAACTGCTGTTGGTTTTATACCCGTCACTGCATTTCACATACCCGTTTGTTATGTTTGGTATTGGTGGGCAATCTGTTGGTTTGTCTGTATAAATTTTATAATGAATATATTGAAGCAAACTTTTAATACAAGAATTCTTACCTTCTGTTAAATTTCCACTTACAAAAGCAAAACAAAAAAATGATATTGACAAATGTGAAAAACTAATAAAAATCATCTGAATGAAGTAATTGTCTCTTAAAATACTGATTTATTCTTTTAAAACACTAAATTCATGAAACTGCTTGAACTATAAAAGTTATTGAACAGAAAACAAAAAAAAACTTCTATTTCAACATAATTTCTGAAATTTTGTATTATATCTTATAATTATAAACCTGTAGTCATGAATAAATGATATTTTAAAATAAAAACTCTTAACTATTATTGAAAAAACAATTATAGTTTTTTTTTAACCAGCAGTTAATAACACAAAAAAATAAATGAATTAAGATAAAGTACAAAATATTAACTTATAGCAGTTAACGTGATTCATAACTTCCTTTTAAATATGAACTTTCATTACCAGTGTAAAAAACGTGATTGTTACAAACTCATTAAAATTTTCTCAAACAATTTTGTTATGACGGATTATGATATCATTCTTTTTTAATATAATTGTCCAAGAGCCTAAAAAAGTGTTTATATATATATATATATATATCTTATTTAAGATTGACTAATGTTCTTAATTAATATTAATCTGAAGTTATGGTGGAAATATTAAAAATAATTGATATTTTTGTTATATATCACCACTATGCAAGGTTTTTTCCTTTATGCCTTTTTATAGCCAAGTTCGTCCCAAGGGGCTATATCGCCTACTTTAGGAAGTCATGATGTAGTTAAACTTTTACGAGGTTAATAGCTGTTTATTGTTAGTATAAATTTTACAAAATTTATACTACTTTGTCATTCGGTTTTGAATCTTCATAAGTTTATCAAACACACTTCAAACTTATTTGTAAATGCTAACAATGATAATTATGTTAATACGATTGTAAAACTACTATATTACATTTTTAAAACAAGATAAACAAAAAACAACTTCTTATAAAAAGTATGTATACAATCACTTATCACAGTGTGTAGGCACTAGACCAGGTTTTCCAAAACTCATTTACTTTATCACCCCTTTTCAGAAATTAATAAAAAAATCGCCACCCATGATTTTATAAAATATATTTCTTTATTTTGTACGCACTTTTGAGCCAAAAAAGTTGTATTGGTATTGTAATTTAGTCATGAACTTCTTATGCAATCACTTTTTGGTTGTGTTCAAAGTAATTTGCAGGGCTTGAAAAAATAATTTACAGTTTTTTTGTTATAAGCCAATTAAAATGTATTTAAAATACTTAATTTCTAAAAAGATTTGTGTAATCTGTAATCGATTCTGTTTAAATTTGAATTGTTTTGAAACTAATGAAACCTTTAGGTTAGTGGTGGACAACTTCTGTAGTCAGCAAGTCATTTTTAATAAAAAATCCTTTCTAGTGTCGACTTGTTAAAAAAATGTACTTGCGGGCTGCAAAATTTAAAAAAACTTACATTTAAGAAAATTAAAAAACTTGAGCAAAATTCTAACAAATCGATTTACTTTTTTTTTGTAATCTAGTAAATACTATTGTGAACTGAAAACCAAATTAAAAGCGTATTTCAAAACGTTAAGTAGCAAAAAACTAAGTTTTATTTTTTTTGTTCAAGTAGTTTTCAAGTTACTTAGCAAGCCGAAATTTGACTGGATCATGACTGTACGCTACCCATCTAAAATCTTAACTGAAACCTGACATTATAATATTCTCTTATATAATGAGTTTTGACATTTAAAAGTGAATGCTAAGTAACTTTTTTAAGTCGCACCATATACTTAAATTATTTTATAAATAAGCATATTCAAAAACTAATCTACCATAGATTAAAAAACTATATAAGAATGAGCAGCTTATTATACATATAATGAAATAAACATTAAAACATCATTGCTGATCTAGTTTTAGAAAGTTTGACCGACTGGTTGATTATCTCACATGAAAAGTGGTTTTATCAACAGCTTCTGCTAATGCAGTAAAATTACTACTTTAAATGCTAAAAAATATTATACGCAAGTTAGTTGTAAAGTTAAAATTTATAATTTATATTTAATATTAAACTTTTAAACTATATGTTTCGTAGTAAAAAACCATGAAACAGTATTTGACTTGGAATAACCTTTAATAAACTAAACCTTAATTCAGACTTTTTTTTTAAATTATAAAATGAAAATTAAAGGTTTTACAGTTAATTTTGTGAACAGAAAGTAATCAATTAAAAAAACTCTTATTAGATTAAAATTTTGCTTTGTAACTGTAGCAGTCTTTTCAATGGCTAAATTAATTCTGTTCAAAAATGATTTTGAATTTTAGCTATCAACCTATAATAATTTAACAAAGGAAAATAGTCAAAAATTGAAAGCTAGGGTTAAACTATTAAAATAAGCAACACATTTTAATTTTAAAAACATCTTGAATTAAGATAAAACAAAAAGCAGTTGTACTAATAGTTTATTATTTCTTAATATATATATTTTTTAACAATAGTAAATCAAGTTAGAGAATAAAAATGTTACAGTCTTTTCAAATAGAGACCTTTTCAAATCTATACTCTTTTAAAGTCAGAAAATTTTTTTAGAAATAAAAATTTAATGGTTATCAAGACATTTTTATTTATAAAGATTAAACAAGTATTAACAAAAATCTGTCAAATAAATATCTTTCAAACAAATATTTTATTCACTATTCTATAAAAACTTTTAGTGTAATGTAAAAAGACAAAAAAAAACTAAAAAATTAACCAAGTCAAAACATAGCTGTTAATAACTTTAAAACATAAACCAGTCAATAAATACAGAATACTTCCGTTTGAGTTCGCACTTTGAACAAAATCAAAAAGTGCAAATGAAAAATGCATTATCATTTTTTTTTTACAAAATTGCAAATTTCAATATGTGATGATGCAATAATGTTATGAATAAACATAAAATCCACTAAAATATAAACTAAACATTCATTAAAAAAGATAGATCTAAATAAGCTATTAAGTATAAAAAATGTTTTGTTTTATTAATACTTAGTTAGTTATATACTTTATTTAAATAAAATTTAAATAATTATAAATTTGCACTTTTTTTCGGGTAAAAAGTGCGAACTCAAGAGGAAGTCTACGTAATTATTATTCATTATGTATTTAGCAAACATTTTGTAGAATAAATAACATAATAAAAGTGTTATTATAAAAAGAATACTTAAATACAATACAAACCAGCTTAAATAAAAAATATTTTCAAAATACAAAAACTTACAGTCTAATTTAATGTGCAGGATGAGCTTCATGAATGCTTGCAAGTTTTTCTATATTTGGTTCTAAATAAGTCAAATTTAGCCTCAAGTCACCTCATTTACAAATATCTAGATTAGATCTTTTGCTCAAGATGTTGATAACTGAAATGAAAGCTTTCTCAACAACATAGCTAGAAGGAAAAGCTATAAATAACAATCAAGCTTCCTCCGAAATAAATGGATACTTTTGCCTTGTTGAGTCTAAAAGCTTTCATATCGTTCTTTGGTAAAATTTACTTTAAGTTAAAGGTCAGTTTGCAAGTCTGAGAAAGTTTTCTGCAAGTCAACGTTTACTTCGAAAAGATCTACTTCCAAAGGATCCATAATTCACTTCAGGAGGTTTAATTAAAAACGTCTGTAAACATTTAATCTGTTTCAGATGAGATGAAAACACTTCTACTTCACCTTTACTTGATTTAAGTTTTCAGTTTTCCAAACTTGCAAACTGTGAAAACTAATTATTTTTGATTTTTTTTTCATACTGTTCAAGTTGGGTTCTGAAACTGGTTATTTTACTTTTGACTTTTACAAGATTTAAGTTTTTATCTTGTAAAGTTTTGTTAAGATTGTTGATCTTACCATATAAGGCTGACATGTAAGCAATGTCTATTTTTATTTTAACAAGATTATCTGCCAAAACCTTATCTTTTTCAGATAAAAAAATCAATAACTGTTAAAAAAACAGGCAAAAACTTTCTAGACAGTTTCATTTTGATAACCATCTTTATTATGTATGCATTATCAACTTATCAAAAACCTCATCATTTTCATTGCACAGCTGTTTAAAAAGACGACTTCGTTAAACATGCGTTTTTATTTTTTTGACAACTTTTTGTTTTTTTTAGTCATTTAAACGGACGCTCAATTTTTTAGCAACTAAATGTTAGCGATGTATATCGCAATGAATAGTAAATATATCAGGGTTTAACTCTTTGTAATATGTTATTAATCCACGATACTTTCCTATTATAGACGGAGCAACATCTGTTGAAATTCCTATAAGATTTTTTAAGGTATTATATTAACTTCAAAATATTTTTTAATTTTTCAAACATAGCCTTCCTGTGCTATGTGTTTCCATTAGTTGGGAGAAAGCTAGTTTTTCGTATGTTGTATCATCAATTATTAAACGCACGCAAACAAGAAAGGACATTTGTTTTCTGGCAAAGTGGACTTGTCAACCTGCATCGGAAAAAAAAATATTGCACATCATTCGTTCTAACTTTTGTTCAACACATTCTGACAATTCATCTCTACGTCTTTTCATATGTTGGTGCTAAGGATCAATAAAGGAAAAGAACGTAAAAGATTACTGGTGTTTTTATAATGAATGACTTTTTCCAGAACTGTTGTTTTTAAGACAGAAATAAACGTTTTTTCCCCATTGGTGTGAGGCAGTCATTGTTTAGCAACTATGAGAGACAAATAATAAAAAGGTAATTGTCCATCTTCAATACTTTGTGTAGATTTCTTGAACATGTTTGTTATTTACACTGTTTTGTTTTCTCATCTCGACGTTTTGAGAAAAACTCTACAATCTTATCTACATGTTCTGAATGAAATCTATATTCTACGTAAACAAAATAGACTTTTTTTGTATAAGTTTTACCTCAGGGTCAGATATTTAATGGAAAGCTAAAAGTAGTAAAATATAAAGATAGAAAGTAAAAACTTTATGACTACCCAAAATTCTAAAATTGTCGCCCCCTTACTAGTTATACCCCCTCCTTTCGCCCCTTTACTAAAACTCGCCCCCGACATACTAAAATTGCCCCCAGGGGAGCGATACCACCCATTTCGGGAACCCTGCACTAGACAGACATAACTTTGATTATTTATAAAAATTCTAACAAAAAACTAGATTTAAACGCTTTTAATAATCTTTAAACATTTTTTAAACAAAAACGTAGCTAGTTTTAACTTTACAAACTTTGTGTTTTTACAATTATATATATTTATAAAGTTAATGATAGTCTTTTTATTTAATTTGCATCTTTGTCCTAAACTCTACCGACATAATAACTTTTTTTCAGTTACTTACATCCTAACTATAATTTACAGGTTGACTATCATATCTAACTCAATAACTTCTAACACGATCATTTCTAACACGATCATTTCTAACTGTTCACTTCTAACCCGATAAGTAAAAATTTGTTTACTTAAGATTTATTAATGAGAATATATTATAAAAACATTAACAAAATAATATATAATAAAAATTAACTTACTTTGTCTCAAGGAAAACTTCGAAGTAATTTCTTTTTAACAGTATTTAATTAAATATTTTTTAATATTAAATTTAGTTTTAACCTATATAATTTCAATATATTTCATTATGTTTTACTTTTTTATATTTATCAGTTTGCATAGATCAAACTTTTGTTATTTCGGTTATATAATATTTACATAACAGAATTTTAATATTATGAATTTTGCTTTATTTGACTGCCCAAATAAACTGTTGAAACTATAATTAAGTTACACCTTCTTGTCATTTACGTAACTTGAATGTTTTAACGGAAGTAATAAAAAAAGTTAAACAATTACAAATGTTATTTTCAGATTCAAAAATATTCCAATCTACGCTGTAAGTTTAGTGCAAACTTTGTATAGTTATTATCTAATCAATACTACTTATAGTCATTTAATTTTAGATTTTATTTTCAAATTTATGCAAACTATTCTACACCTTGCACAGTCCTATTTAGAAAAAAAAAAAAATCAAACATTAGAGGCATGTTTCATTTTAATTAACATTAATGTTATAAATAATGTATACAGTAACTAAATAACAATAAATCGTGTACTTTAATTATTTATTACAACCTGATAATCAACTGTAATGTAAAAGAGTAATTTTCAAAGGTAAAATTATGACTCCTGTCTCCAACCAAAAGGACATTGACGCTTTAACAAAGAAGCTTTATCATAGTTTCCAAAACATTACGGAATTTACAATTATTACTTCACAGTAGTGAGGGGCTACAACTATCACATCACAGTAGTGAGGGGCTAGAACTATCACATCACAGTAGTGAGGGGCTACAACTATCACATCACAGTAGTGAGGGGCTACAACTATCACATCACAGTAGTGAGGGGCTACAACTATCACATCATCGTAGTGATGAGCTACAACTACCACATCACAGTAGTGAGAAGCTACAACTATCACATCACAGTAGTGAGAAGCTACAACTATCACATCACAGTAGTTAAAAGCTACAACTATCACATCACAGTAGTGAGGAGCTACAACTATCACATCACAGTAGTGAAGAGCTACAACTATCACATCACAGTAGTGAAGAGCTACAACTATCACATCACAGTAGTGAGGAGCTACAACTATCACATCACAGTAGTGAGGAGCTACAACTATCACATCACAGTAGTGCTGAGATACAACTATCACATCACAGTAGTGAGCAACTACAACTATCACATCACAGTAGTGAGAAGCTACAATATCACATCACAGTAGTTAGAAGCTAAAACTATCACATCACAGTAGTAAAGAGCTACAACTATCACATCACAGTAGTGAGGAGCTACAACTATCACATCACAGTAGTGAGGAGTTACAATTATCGCATTATAGTAGTGAGGAACAACAATTATCACATCACAGTTTGTGACGAGCTATAATTTTCACATCTGTCCAGTACTGTGATGCGATTGTTGCATACTCCTTAATGTTATAACCAATTCTGATATGCTAGATGTAAATTCCGTAATGTGTTAAAAACTATGACAACGCATATGTTTTAAAGCGTCAATGTCCTTTTGCTTGGCGACAGGAGTCAGAGTTTTAAATTAATTTTAATTACTTTATTTACATTACCGTTGATTATCAAGTTGTTATAAATAGTTGAAATGTACAAATTAAATGTTGTTTTGTTTTTATAAACAGTTATTTTAATTAAAATACGTTTAGTTTTAACACAATTATTTAGTTTTTTCTTTATTATCGAAACTTATTATTTTTTATTTACTTTTGTTCTTTATTTTTTACGAATCAAACTTTAGTAACTTTTATACAGACAAATAAATACAGTTAGAAATCAAGTCTAATAACTTAACTTTTTTAATTAACTTGACACATTTTTAAAAGTAGTTAATGATTATCTTAATAGTATACTTGGTACTATTAACAAACTTTTGCATGTTTTAAAGGTATCAAACTTAGGAGATACATTTGTTAAGGTAAGACAACTAACGAAAGTGCTGAGTCTTATATAGAGTTGTGTCAAATGTTGATTTCTGAAGTACTTTAAATTTCAACGACAGAACATTTAGAATTTGTTTGTTTCATTTAAAATTCCTATGCTTTTGGTACTTTTATAGTTAAAAAATTTGCTAAGAGCATGCTACATACCTCAAGAATTTAAATCTAATGTAGTCTACGAATATAAGTGCTCTAATGATAAGAGTAACCAATGTACTCGATTTGCTTCGAGAGCACGGATACTGATTGAAAGAGTTAGAAAACGTTTAAGAGGTAAAACAGCATTATCAGACCATATTATTAGTTCTAACTATTGTAAAATTGATAAAAAATAACTTAATAAAAACAAATTGTACAGTAATCTTCCTTTATTGCAACAACATAAGTTTTTGTGTGTTAACGAATCAACACACTTCAACTGGGTTCTGTAAAAAATAATTACTGTAATGAAAGAATAGAAGCATAGAATAAAGTGGATGTATACATGTTTTTCATTAAGATATTTTTACAGTTGAAGTGTGTTGATTCGTTAACACACAGAAACATATGTTGGTGCAATAAAGGAAGATTACTGTACAATTTGTTTATATTTATATTCCAGTGAAGTTACTTCACTAGGATCTTTTATTAGCAAACGGTTGAATCTATTTTTGAACAGTTAAAAAATAACTATCAATAGATTCGATACTTTAAAAGAATGTAGAAATAAACATATGACCTAGATTAGCAGCATTTAATTAAACATTATAGTCCATTTTTAAACTAGCATTTAATTAAATTGGGCTTTACCCACACATTAAGAATTTTTGACTAAATATTTTTTTACTGTTTATAGATACTTATTTACCTAAATTTTATTACTAATCTTCTAATTTACCGTACTGTATAATTGTTTTGAATATAGTTTTATATATTGTGTTAATTAATTTGTCATATATATTTAGTTTTAGCACTACTGCGTTGTAGCTTCTCACTATCATGTTGTGATAGTTGGATCTCATCACTACTGTGATGTGATAGTTGTAGTTGCTCACTACTGTGATGTGATAGTTGTAGCTTCTAACTACTGTGATGCGATAGTTGTAGTACATCAGTACTGTGATGTGATAGTTGTAGCTCCTCACTACTGTGATGTGATAGTTGTAGTTTCTAACTACTGTAATGTGATAGTTGTATCTCAAAACTACTGTCATGTGATATTTGTAGTTCCTCACTACTGTGATGTGATAGTTGTAGCTCTTACTATTGTGATGTGATGGTTGTATCTCAAAACTACTGTCATGTGATAGTTGTAGCTCCTTATTACTATGATGTGATAGTTGTAACTCAAAACTACTGTAATGTGGTAGTTGTATCTCATAACTACTGTGATGTGATAGTTGTAGTTCCACACTTCTGTGATGTGATAGTTGTAGCTCCTCAATACTATGATGTGATAGTTTTAGCTTCTAACTACTGTGATGTTATAGTTGTATCTCATAGATACTGTGATGTGATAGTTGTAGCTCTTCACTACTGTGATGTGATAGTTGTAGCTTCTAACTACTGTGATGTAATAATTGAAGTTCCTCACTACAGTGATGTGATAGTTGTAGCTCTTCACTACTGTGATGTGATAGTTGTAGCTCTTCACTACTGTGATGTGATAGTTGTAGCTTTTCACTACTGTGATGTGATCGTTGTAGCTCCTCACTACTGTGATGTGATATTTGTAGCTTCTAAATACTGTGTTGTGATAGTTGTAGCTCATCACTATTGTGATTAGATTGTTGAAGCTTTTTACTAAATGGAAATACATAAAACATATCAAATTTATAGGAAATTATTAAAAAATAAACAAAGAATTTTAATTTTTACAAACATATTTTTAAGGAATATAAAGTAAAATATGTCATTAACTGTTTATAAACACAGTCTTAATAAGAAATTTACAAAATTTTATTGGTTTTTGAGCTTCAATTTTAATTAGATAAACAAATTTTGGATAAATTGTATTTAATAAAATATACAAAAAATTATCTACTAGGTAGGAGATGTTACAATTTTGTACTGAGATTGCAAAGATTGTGATTAGTATGCTGTAATGCTACTTTAAAAAAACTATATATTTAATTAAACTCTATATGAAACACCTAAAAAATTTTGTATTGACAGATTATTTGTATCTAATCAAAATTTTATTATATCACATTTAAAAAACAACTAATTTTCTTTTGTGTTTCTTCTCCTTGTAGTACTTTAATTAAGCAAAAAAACTAATTTATAGGGGTTTATAGGGCTTTCCACTTTATTTTTCTATGAATTTTTTAGAATATTGCAAATTTATAGGGAGTTGTAGGCATTTATAAGAAAGTGGGAACCCTGTTGTTACTACATTTTATGGTTTGTATCTTGTATAGCATAAAGTTATAAGCAAATTCTTCATATAAATAAATTAAACTTTTAATATAACATAAAAACGGTTAAAAGATCTTAACAACGTACTTTTATATATTTTTACAAAAATAAGTAGTACAATGTATGATAAAACTAACAACATAAAACTTTTGTATTGAAATAAAATATAGAAACAACTACAAACTGACATAAGGACTAATTTAAAAGTTTTTTGAAATCAATATAACAACATATTAAACTTACTTAAATAGGCTACACACAAAACTTTTCTGGCCCGCCATTTGATGAGTAAATATTTAAAGTAAAAAGGTTAACAAGAGTGCTGAATTTTAAAATAAAGCTGTCTTATATGCTGTACTTATTTACGCTAAAAAATAACAAAAACTTGTTTTAAAAGTAATACTAAATGAATAAAAACTAAAAATTTTGTAGTTTAAGCTCATCCAAAGTTTATTTAAAATAGTTAAACTTCATGGTTTTAATATATCGAAATTAGGTTCAAAATAATATTATAGTCGTTTCTGGCAAAACAAAAACAGAAAAGAAACATTTTAGCAGTAAAAAACAGTGTACTAATTAAGTGTTCTTCAAAAACTAAATAACGTAGTATAAATAATGTAAAAAGTTATTCCATGCTTCTTTTAAAAAAATTGCTTTGAAATATGTTTCTTATGCACTCATTTCATGCTCAAAATCAAATCTACAAATATATAACTTATACTTTTGCACGCTTGTCAACAAGTTGTTTAAAAACACCTTTGTTTTTGCATCCTTGGATTGAATTTTGATAAACTTATATATAATATACAAACAGCAATTGGTCGAATCACTTATAAGATCTTCTAACAATTCAAAGTTCAAACCATAAAAACTAACAAAAACCATTGGTTTGTTTGTTTTTATTTTCATTCGGTTTTTGTATACAAAATAACTTAATAAAAATAAAATACTCACATAATGGAAATAAAGTATTAAAAATAATGCTAAATGTTAGAGGTTTAAAACTAATTAGCAATACCGAGTGATAAAAAATTTACCGAATAAAAATAAAGTTAAATAAAACATTATAAATAAATTTTTCAAAAGCTAAATATTTACTAAAAAATTCTTAAGTATATACATACATTAAAAAAAAAAACGCAAACCAAAACGAATGTAACATCTAAACACATAAATAAGTAAAAAACAATTAAAACTAAGTATTAACTAAACTGTATTTAAAAATCAGTATTTTGACTGTAAAGCCTTTTCTTTTATTGCTATTTTTTTTTCGTAAAGTTTTATGTAGTAATTTATTTTTGAAATTAAGAACAGTAGATAATTGTCACTACTGATCTTTTTTTTTTTCAATTTTATAATTTTATAACTGTCTAAACTTTAAAAAATAAAGTATAAAAAATCTGTAAAACTAGACTAAGTCTAAATTTGAAATTATTTTTGTCTAACTTTGTTTAAGTTACGCAATTTTGCTGAAAAACGGTTTCTTCTCATTAGACCAAATAACAATTAAAAACAAAAATAGTTATACGCAATAATACACAAATAGACAAAATAAAAAGTACTAATAGTTACTGTGAAATCGATGACAAACGGCAACTGCTCTTAACCAATCGACTTTATGTAATTTCCGTTTTGTTAAACTTTTATTCGACACTTACTTATAGTCTATAGACCAGGACAACTTTTTGTGCAGCAAAAACTTATATAAATGTTTTTTATAGCCTAGATTATAATTGAATTCTTTTTAATTGTGTCTTTTTGTAAATAACTCAAAAAATAGTTGTCAACAATATTCTACTTGACCATAAATTTCGATTCAAGAGTGCGTAGACAGTGCTAAGAACCGTGGCAGGTTTCAATTAGACTTTGAACTGATGTTAAATGGACATACTGTATTTTTGCTTCAACAGCTTTATAAAGTACAACTTCAAATTAATAGGCTTAAATAAACTAAGACAGAAAAAAACTTGAAACATTGAATATGTTATTCTTCTAAACCACTATTACATATAAAAATAACAACATTACTAGTTGACAGGGGCGTCGTGTGGGGTGGAACGATGGAGCTGTAGCTCTACCTAAAAAAATGAAAAATTATGTTTTTTTTTCTTTAATTTTAGAGTTTAAGCCTTTAAACGCGCTGCTTTAAATGGCCCCTACTTCAGCTTTACAACCCCAAACTATGTCAAAGTAACTTTATTTTAAGCTTAGGAATTAAGCTTTAGAATGATATAAAAGTTTATATACAAGCTTAAAACATAATAAAGTTATGTTGTCATGAAGTTATACAAAAATACAGCCAAATGTGTATATGAACGTCTTTATTTTCCTGCTTAATTTTTTTCCAATTTATATGTTTGATATTCAAAATTTTCGTGAACTTGGATCTGCAAGCTCAACCTGTGTCAACTGCATCTTAAATGTTTACAAGTTTTCTATACAAAAAATGCTGAAAAGATGAATTCTGGAGCTACATGAACTTGCAGCACCAAGTGAATTAAATAATGATCGTTGTTGAAAATTTATTATAATGCGAGAAGAATAAGATAAGTTAAACTAGAGCAGAAGAAACTCGAGGAGGAAATACTCAATTAGAGGCAACTCGAGCAGGAGCAACTTGAGCAGGGAAAACTCAAGCAGGGTCAATTCGAGCCGATGCAACTTTAGCAGAAAAAACTCGAGCAGGGAAAACTCGAGCAAGAAAAACTGGAGCAGGAACAACTTGAGCAGAGGCAACTCGAGCAGGGAAAACTTGAGCAGGGAAAACTCGAGCAGGAGCAATTCAATTAGGGGCAACTCGAGCAGGGGCAACTCGACCAGGAACAGTTCGAGCAGGAAAAACTCGAGCAGGAGCAACTTGAGTAGAGGCAACTTAAGCAGGGACAACTCGAGCAGAGGCAACTCGAGCAGAGAAAACTCGAGAAGGATCAACTGGAGCAGGAACAACTTAAGCAGGAATAACTCGAGCAGGGAAAACTCAAGCAGGAGCAACCTGGTTTTTTTTACAGCCGCTTTTATGTTTTTTGTTTGTTTTTTATTACAAGTTAGACAAGCTATAAAACTAAGTTAGTAAATTTATAACTGTGCAAATACAGAAACTTACATGGACATAGAAAAATATAAAAGTAGCTATAGTTGTTAAGAAAGGGTGATGATATACAAAGGTATGAGATTTATTTATTTCATTTTATTTATTACTAATTAAATAAATATGTTCAACTTTTTTTCTATAAAATTTGCAAATTCTCCATACTACCTTTATAATTTAAATCTAAATGTTTCAAACTAAGGAATTTTTTTTTAATTTGACAATGTCAATCTGCAGCACCCCCTAACAAAAAGACCACGCGACGTAACTGATAATAATAAAAATGTTATTTTTTAGAAGAAAAAAATACAGCTGATGAGTCAACTATCAGGTAATAAAATCTTTTTAGTATGTATAGTATTATTTGGTTACATATTTTTTATATAGATTGCGATTTTTTTAATTAATACATTTTTTTCCTTGATCTATTATCAAGTTTACATTATAATAAAGTTTTACTTTTGAATTTTTTTTTTATGTAAAGTTTATGAGATATTTATTAAGTTTTCTTTAAATTATATTTGTACATTAAAAAGTATGATTTCTTTTTATGTAGATATTTCCATTGCATTAAGTTTTTACAACAATTATAGTTATGAAAATTAGCAATTATAGTTTAGTAAAAAAATATATTAGAAGTATTTAGTATTTTCATTATCTCTTTTTCTTTGAATAAGTTTACCTACTAGTTTTACCAATTTTTAGCTTTTGAAATACATCAATACAGTTTTTATTTTTGATAGTATATTATGATGTTTGTATTATACATGCTTTATATGAGCTAAATACACACTTTCTTACAAATTACTTGTAAAAATACTTGTAAACTTTGTAAGTGCGTGTACTCAGTTTTATTAACATTTCGAAAATTGAATCATGCTGAATACTTTATTAGGCTCTAAACAAATTGTATTTAAACCTTGTGCTATATTTAACTAAATTACCTGTATTTAAAGCTCGAATGTTTTTTCTTTGTCATTACTTTTCCAAGTTGTCTAGTTTAAAAAAAACTAGTTGTTTCAAAGGATATTACAATGTTAAATTTGTTTTAGTTTTTATTACGTATAGCTATAGCATGATAATTTTCCAGTTGCATGTATATTACAGGTATGTTATTTTCATTACACTAACAAAATATTTTTACAAAATTTGCTAGCAAATTGTTTATCTCAAAATAAATGGTAAAAAAAAGTTCGAACACTCTAACAAGTTGATACCGTTATTGACACAAACTTTTGAATTGAAAATGCATTGCACCATAAAAATATATATTTTATAACTAACTTTATGACTAAAGTTATAATTTTATAAACATACTTGGAAAAACAAAGCTAAATCTATAAAGTTTTTGGATTTATTTAACATCGAAATAAAAATAAAACACTTAGTTTCAAATTTTGCAAGGAGATAATCTAATAGTGTAGAAAAATATTTTAGAAATTTTTTTATATAAGTTATAAAAACCCTCATATCAAAGACAGGTTCAACACTATATCATGTGATTTTTGTTAGTATTGTTTTTTTTTATATGTATTTCATAAAAAGGAAATAATAAAAAAAGAAAAAAATTAATATTTTTTCAAAAAAAAATGTTTAAAAATTTTAATTCACGACTTGCTTTAAATCTATATTTTAAGCCAAATTTGCCCTGTAAAATTCCAGGTGAAAACACTCCTGCACAATCAAGACAATTTTTATAGATAAATAAACACATTTACTGAGTCAAAAAAAGAACCGGATACAAAGATATAAGCTATTTACGAGTTACTTTAAACTTACAATTGTCGACTTTCAAAAATAACTGCTTTTATTTTGCGGCTTATACAAACGACATATATGCAGTGAACTTGAGTTATTATTTTCTGACCACCCATCAGATTCAGGGTCATAAAAAAATGCTTCCCCATTGAAACGAACCACGACAATCTTATTTCCGATCGATATAACGTTACTTGCGGTCACAAAATATTTTTCGAACGACTGCGGCGGGGGCTTCAGCATGGCGAAGTTGCCAGACGTCGAGTCGTAAACCTCGCACGTCCGTGTGTTGTTGCCCGCGATCGCGTACAGCTTGTTTTTCACGGCCACCGACCCGTGACTGCTCCTCGCCACGTTCATGCTGCGCGGCCAATTGGACCACTCGGCTCCCCAACCGCTCAACGCCTCGACGGTGTTCAAATCGCGCCCGGTCGCGGAGTAACCGCCGCTGACGACGATCCTCCCTTCGAAGACGGAGCATGCCGAGTCGCATTTGGCTTCGTTCATCGCGGCGACGCTCTGCCAAGCTTTTGCGTTTTTGTCAAACTTCAAACAGGAACTCAGAAATTGGAGTCGCGCTAAACGTTTGCCGGTCAAACCGCCGATGACGTAGATGTCGCCCAAAAAGTAACACGCGCAAGAGCTGGTGCGCCTGTCTTCCATTGCAACTTCTTCTTCCGTGACATTAATACTGTTTGTCCGTGCACAGTGCTCGTAGGTTAAAAGTTTACTCTTCTTGAAACACGGATAAACTTGGACCCTGTAACTATTTAGGTTGCAAAACCTGCTCGTCACAGCAGGCTTCTTCGAATCGAAGTCCACTTTCGGCGACAACGCGCTTTCAATAACGCTCGCACATCCGCCGACCGACGCAACGAACGAACTTTTGTCCAAAATGTGATTCAGAGCGCGAGCGGGCAACAGCGAAAGGCGAACTTTCGACAAAGGGTCTCTAGCCTGCTCGACGCGCGCAGCTGGTTGGTGACCCGTCCAGGCGTCCGCCGCGTTGAACACTTGAACCTCCGAATCCACAAACAGTCTGCTGCTGGCGAGAATTATTTTAACGCAGTCGCAATCCAACTCTAGAAAGTTGCCGGACTCGGCCACCATTGGGAAGAAGCGCTCGACAAACGACAGGGAAAACTCGGACGAGGCGGGCAGCGCGAAAAGTTTTGACAAGCGGTAAAACGTTGCTGCGTTGCTGACGTTTATTTCGTTTTCAAAATACTCGCAAACTCTATTTTCTTGGCCATCGTTCAAAAGAATTTTGTTTCCTTTTAAACACTTTATCAGTCTTTCCTTGTCTGGCTCTCCGCTTTCTGCAATTTTTTACGTAACATCATTTAGATAATAATACTTTTTGCTTACTAACAAAATTCAAGGTATTTTTGTGTGAACTCCTAAAACCCGATAGTAGGTTTTTTTCACGATTTGGTTTGAAAAAAATCAGTCAACAATTTTTTTTTATAAGTCAGTATAACTTGTTTTTAAAACCTGTTTTTTTAACGAACAGTATTTTTTACTAATATAATAAAGTAATGGTCGAAAGAATTAATAATTATTTTTTCTTTGAATTAAGATTTGTAGCTAATGTAAAATTGATGAACGGGTAATTTCATTCAGAATATTTAGCACTTAATTTTTGATAACAATAAATTTTATACTTATTTATAATACTTCGCTACAATTTAGAAACGTTTTTGTAAAAATGGTTTTGTAAAAAATAGTTTTGAAAAGAACATTAGAATTATTTAACAGATTTTTTATAATTATTTAATCAAATAAATTATTCTTGATATGAAATTTTAGTTCATTAAGAACTTTATAAGCTGTAAAAGAAACCTTATTACAAAAAAAATATGTTTAGCAGTTGTATTTAACTGAAAACCCTTTAAAACTTATCGCACCTGTTTTTGAAAGATCAAGGCGTGTGATGGTTTCTTCTTTGCACATCCGGACTAAGTGGAGTCTTGTGTTGTTGGTATCATTAGTGTTAGTTGAGTTAATATTTGATGAAGTTTTACGTTTCTTAAAAGGAATCGAATGCATATTGTATTTTTCAATCTAAAAATTTTATTATAACACAAGTTGTAACATTTACTTTATTAGCTAATCGCATTAGTATGTTTCTAAAAAAATTCATAAAACTATATGATAGTAATAACTTTTAATACAAGTTATTTTTTCACAAAACAGAGCTCTACTGAAAAGAGCAAAAATAAATATTAATGAGACAATTTTGAATTTAGAGTCTTAACTCTGTGTTTCATGCGCTTATCAATGATAACATTTAACAAACTTGAGTTAGTATTAATCCTTATTATTACTCAATGATAACAAAATGAGCCTTGTATATCTTGCTTTAAGAATTTGTTAAATGTGACCTTTGCATAAGCGCATGAAAAACAGCTTCAAGTAATAAACTCCAAATACAAAATTATCTCATTGATATATAAAACTATTTAATAAATTTGATACATAAGTTTGTTGTTATTTAATGTATTATAATTTCAATTCTTGAAACTTTAAGTAAATTATATTTTACAAAAGTTAGTTGTCTTTAGATATAATAAAACTTCAATTCTTGAAAATTTAAGTAATTCATATTTTACAGAAGTTTTTTGTTACAGTAAGGTACGCACCCATATAATGTAAGTATAATCACGAAAATATACTGAATAAGAATAATTTTAAGACTAGTCTTTCACAGTATTTTACTTAAGGAATAAAGTTGAAAAATACATGGTCTAATATGAGTAATTGCATTATAATACAACAAATCTTTTTAAAGTCTAGTAACTTTAAAATAAACCAGGATAGACTGTGTTTTTATTAAAAAAAGTAGGTATTAGCTAACAATAAGTGAGAAAAGAGCAAAATTTGTCTGAAAACTGTAAAAATTTTTGTCTGAGTTCTAGTTGTGTAGCTTATCGATTTTCTACTTTAATTAAATTTATTCTAAAACTTTCTTAGTACTAAACTTAATACTTTTCACTGTTAAAAATCATAGATCTTTTACAACTACCTATGGCTTTCTTAAAAAGACGCTCCTTGATAAGAGTACTTGTTTCCTTGTTAAAACAAACCATAAAAGTCAGATAGGTATAGTCCGTCAATACTTTGTAGGAGTGTAAAGTAGTGATAGGTGATTGTGTATTTAGAAATTGCTAGCTGTTGTATGCAGTCATGTTCAGACTTGGTTGAAAGAACTGGGAATTTTGTTGAAAATCTCCGTTGTTAAGATTTAAATTGATCAAAACATTTACTTAAATCTTACTGCCTGGAATTTTTTAACGCTAAACACAGTTTCACCTGTTTGTATTTTTTGTAGCCATAGTTTTTTAGCCACTTTCAATTTATTTTTGAAAATTAGCAGCGTAAAAAAAACTTATTGCTTTATTTCATTATTATACTACCTTCAATCAATTTTGTTTTGCTATAAAACTAATTGAGATGTTTATAAAATTTAAAAATCTTATAGCTTGATTTTGACTGTCATGGACAAGATGTTTAAAGGTATCCGTTGTGTGCCACTCGATAACCAAAAAGGTTTCTCCTGCACCAGGTGCTAGGGCCAAATATTTGAGCACTTTTATTTTTGTCGTTCAATAAACAACTTACATGAACGTTTCAAACAACAAAAATTATTGAGATCAAAATAAGTCATGTTTAAAAGTACTATCAAAATAATATGTTTATTTCTTTGTATAATAAAGTGATGTTTTATAACTAAATACAACTGTCCTGGACAAGACGTTAAAAAATATCCGTGGTGTGCGACTCAATAATCGAAAGATAAAATACCTCGTGCATCAAGTCCTAGGACTGAAACTATTATAAAAAATATTTGGAAGTATAAGTTGTAGGTAATAGTGAGCTATTGATACGGAAATTTTATAACTAATAAGAGAAACATATCTATATCAGAAAACTATAAGGAAGTAATACAAAACTTAAGTTTAAAAATTAGTAATTTATTTTTATAAAAAATAACTAATGCTTAAAGCAGTGGCCTTGAAGCTAATCAAAATCTGTGCTGTTTACCCTAAAATGCAAAAATAGAATTCTGTGTACGTCAATGAGCAAAATATCTAATATAAGTTTCAAATTTTGCCTCAATACAGGGTTGCCACTCTAATTTTCAATTTTTTTTCCAGGTTTTTCCAAGTTTCTTCCAGGTTTTTAAAAGTAAAAATTTTTGGGTCTATTTTTATATTTAAGTTAATTTTCTATAAAAGAAACCGTGTTAAATAGTACAAAAATATTTAAAAGATGCTGTAAAGTTACTTTAAATGTGTTTTTTAATAAAAAAAATTTTTGATGAGAACAAAAAGTCTTATTTATATGATAGATTTTTTGTGTGATATTGAAATTTTAGTACTGAAAATGTTAAAATTACTAAAAATTCCAGGTTTTTCAAGGTTTTTCCAGGTTTCCAGGTAAAGTGGGCAACCCTGTTAATATCTAGTGCAGGGTTTCCCAAACTTTCTTTTAACCCTTTAACACGATTTCTCAAAAAACTGTCTAAGACTTTTTTTATTTTGCTTTCTAACATAAACTTTAGAACAACTAAAGCAAATTTAAAATTCTGGCCTTTTTTTCTCCGCCTTTTACGGCATTTGGCAACTTAAATTTCCTTTTTTTTCTTATAATATCTAGTATAAGTTTTAAACCTAACATTTAAAACACCTAATGTTTATTTTTGGTCTTCATCATCAACTCCAGAATATCTAGTAAAGTTTCAAAATTTAAGTTCATTTTTCAAGTTACAATTCATGCACCCTAAAATAAATTTCATTTACACTAGTGTGCACTGGTGCACACTTTTAAGACCACTGACTTAAAGTATAAAGAGTTATTTTGGATGAGATACATTTTTCTGGGCTTATATACTTGAAAAACACTTTAAAAACTAATATTGACTTTACGTAGTTTTTATGTAAGGCAATTTAATTTACAAGAATTTACTAACAAATAACAATTGATTTTGCATGATTTTGCATTTGAAATAAAAGCCAAATTATTATAAACAAAAGCATATTAAATAGTATGCTGTTTCATTTAAACAACAGTTTGTAAACAAAGCAGAGCAAGATAAATTTTGTAATAAAAACGAAACTAAAGTCATACTTTGTTTTATAAATAATGTTTTATGCTTCCAAATAACTAGATGTATAATTAAAGTTAGTTAGCCTTAAACTATATTAAATCAGGGTTTTCAATAATTGTTTTCAAAAGACCAATTTAGAACTGTATAAAAAAGTAAAGTCCCTTATAATAAAATTTCTCAAAAAATACTATCCTTAAATACCATAGAACTTTTTTTGATCTTTATTATCAATTCAAGAATACCTATTTGTAATTAAAAAAATTTAAAACTATGATCTTATGCCCCTCCTTTTGCAGCTAATGACCCACTGACTTTTCTAAAATAGCCAATTGTAGAATTCTCACTTTTTGTAAGTTTCAAATTTTTCCGTAATATCTAGTGTAAGTATCAAAATTTTTCTATAATACGACGAAGACCTTTTTCCATCATCAACTCTAGAATATCTAGTGTAAGTATTAAATTATGTACTTATGTCCCCCTTACAAGTCACACCCTTTGGCTCTTTTAAGCTTAAGGTCTCCTAATTTTCTAAAGTGGTTCACTTCCGGAAACCCTGTTTTAAGTTCTTTTACCATTTGTGAAAATTAATATTTATACTTTTTCACCAGATTTTAGTACCTAAGTAAAATAAAGTTATTTTTTTATCTTTTAAACATTTTTCTAAATACACTCTACTTAACAAAACTCATAGTTTAATTCAGGATTTCCAAAAATGAGCCAAATAGCCCCAATTGGGCCACTACAGAAATTTAGTGGGCCATAAGGTCATAACTTGAAACTTACCCTAGATATTCTGGAACTAATGATAAAGAGCAAAAAAAGGTCTAAAGCGTTTTAATGATTGTTTTTTGAGAAATTATGTTAGAGGGGGCCATGGTTTTTTAATTTTCTAAAGGGATCTTTTTGAACTAAATTTTGGAAACCTTGGTTTAAACTCTTAAATATGGAACTAAAAAATGACAAAACATATCAGATAAAAGGAAAGGAAGTTTTTTGTTACTAAATCATGGTTGCCACTGATCAAGCTGAGAAAAATTTCCTGACTTTTTACCAAAGTTTTCCTGACTTTTCTAAATCATACTCTTAAATTAAACTTATTGTAAATTACATAATCTAACACTTGAAACTATATAAAGCTTTCAATCTATTTTCAATACAGATTAAAAACAACAGTTTTTTGCTGAATTCTATCAAACTTCCATTACACCACTTAAACCATCTGTGTATGATTCATGTTTGTAATAAACAGCTCTATCAAGAAAATACTTGTATTATCACCTTATAAACACAGCTTGTCTGAAAAAGGACACAATGTTTTAGCATTTCCTAGCATAAATGTATCTAGATAAACAAATGACATATAAGGAACTTTTACAATTTTTGTGTATATATCACAGTTTCACTATGGAAGTGTCCTTGCTACAGATCATCAATACTAAAAAGCTTACAAAATCTGCTTGTTCAAGTAGGGTACTTGTTCAATATATTAATAGAAACTGTTTGCAGTTGTAAAAAGGATATTTTACTGATTTATACCAGGTGAAGGCATTGGAAATAAAATTAAATATTTTTGCAAATTTCCAGGAAAATTTTGGATTTTTTTTCTGACTTTAAAGGACTTTTAATAAATTTTTACCGTTTGAAGGCTTTGGAAAACAAGGAATTTTGTAAATTAAAAATGATTTTTTTTTATTTTATAAAATTTCCTGATTTTTTCCTGACCTTTTTTTAAAACCCCCCATTTTTACCTGACTTTTGTAATTTTTTTAAATTTTTCCTGACTTTTCCTGATTTCCTGACTTTTCCTGACCGAGTGGCAACCCTGCTAAATACATATAATGTTAAAAACCAAAAGCATACACAACTTTCTTCATAAGATTTAAGATTTTACAAAATTTTTATATTTAAAGAAATATATAAATATAATACTTAACTTGCCCTTCTAAACAGTAGAGGAGAAAAGAAGAAAAAAATTTAAACCAGCAAAAAAAATGTTTTAAAAACAACAAGGTAGAAAATAATCAAAAAGTTGTTCTTTTTACTGCAGAAGTATCCTAAGAATGGTGTATTTAGAAAACTGTTTAAAAGTAAAATTTAAAAATTATATTAAATTGATTATTAAAATAGCCTAAGGTTAAATAAATAAACCAAAAAAAAACTATCACTTACTATATTATAAAATAACAAACTAAACTAACATACCTAAATAAGGTATGTACAACAAAATAAATTTTTATCAAATAGTCAAAACAAAAAGTTTATAAACACAAGTAGACAGCAGATAAGTACATAAATAACACAAACTACAAAAACCTCACTTAAGAAAAAGTTGTTTCTTTTTTGGAGGAACAAACTAAGATAGCTTACAAATGTTTAGTATTTACAATTGTGGTTCTTTCTGATATTATTTTTTAACTACTGAGCCAAAATATTGGAGTTAAAACTAGTTCTATACAAGCAGAGGCGTTATAAACTAAACTGCCGTAAGTCTAGACTCTAGAGATTTTAAAACTTATTTTTTTTATTTACTTTATTTATCAGGACTTATCACTGGACGCATGTTAATCTAAAAAGAAATAAGTAAATGTTTTACGCAACAGCTATATTTACTAAAACTCAAATTGTAGCAACTTTAATACTATCTGAGACTTAAATAGTGTCAGATTCTTAGTTTGATTTCATTGAAATTTTTAAACTACAATTATTGGCTCTATTTTTTGATTTGAATTTTTTATTTAAGAAAAACTAGTAAAGCAAGTATTAAAAATATTTTTTAAGCAGATTTACTGATGTTGTTTGATCTTTTCTTTTTTTAATTTCGCATAGTTTATAAAAATATTTTTTACAAAGATATAAATAGTAATAACTTTTTTTAAGAGTTATTTTTAAGAAGTAAAATTGGAATTAGTTTTTAGAGTGGCGTAAATCCACATGTTTTTTCATTTTTATGATGAACAAAAACGATTACACTTAGAATTAAAAAAAGTGCTTCTAAGTGTTTTTCATTGTTTAATTTAATAGATTCTACTGTTAATAGGGTGTTTACACAGTTTTTAGTTTTGCTTTATTATAAACAACCAACTACTTCTAACTTCTGCAGTTAATATAAAAACTCGGATTTTTGTGTGTTTTTAATATGTAATAAAGCCTTAATTTTGATTGGCTTCTTTTTTTTATTTCTTAAAAAATAATTTTAATCTTTTTTTTGTAAATTATTGATATATTTTGGTCTTTCAGTTTTACTTTATAAATAAAATTGATAAAAAATTACGGTTAGACAGAAAGCTTCAATAGTATTAACTTATATTTTCTGTGAATAAGGTTCAAGAAATAGCAACAGAAATACTTCATTTTAAATAGCTTTAATTTTATCGTTTTTTATTATT
Source organism: Thalia democratica (assembly GCF_965202585.1). Lineage (NCBI taxonomy): Eukaryota > Metazoa > Chordata > Thaliacea > Salpida > Salpidae > Thalia > Thalia democratica. The sequence goes on along the minus strand of NW_028139794.1, from coordinate 12,874 downwards.
ATGATAAAAAAAAGATTATATGACCAGCTTTAATTTAAATTACGATGCTTCTATGCAATGTATTTTATTGTTGTTAAATAGACTTACTTATTAAAAATCGAATTTAAACGTTCCTTTATTTTTTAAGTACTTAACTAATTCTAATTTATATTTACACTTTGAAATAATTTTAATATGTTAACATTAAGCTTTAAATTTATAACTAAGAGGTTATAGTTGTAAAAGTTATTGAAAAACAATTTTAGTATTAATTATAGTCTACAATTTGAACTCAATATCTTTCACATCTTTTTATTGAAGAAAGTTTTAATAAAAATTCAAAAAAAAAGAGTATTTTTTATAATTAATAATATAAGTACTCATTACTTTTACTTCGAGATTGAATTTACAAAAAACTACAAAAATTGTGAACTAATGAGTGGTTTTTGTTGATTAAATTAGACTATTAAATGTAGATAAAATATAAACATTGTATTTTAAATAGATGTATATATTTCGCTTAATTATTTTGAATAAAGTAGAAATCAGTGAACCAAAAAATATATAATTCAAAAAACTTATTTTTCAACTATACTTTTCGTAACTTAAAATTAAAAAAAGTTGTATAATAACAACAAATTTTTTGCACAAAATGCAAATTTAAGTAGCAGTGAGAACTCATAATTTACAAATTTAACCGACTGTGCGAAATCACAATATGTGAACCTAATTGGCAGACTACTGCATATAAAAATCATAAGTACTTTTATAAACAATAAAACAATTTTTGAAGTTAATTTTTCAATCACCTAAAAATCAGTACCAGAATTTGTACTTCTCGGTAGCAAAAGATATAGTTTAGTATTAAGTTATGGAACTTTTTTGTAAACAAAATGTTTGTGAGAAAAGCACTATACTATAACTTTAAACTGCAAACTATAAAATTCAATGATAGACAAAGAAAGTCAAACTTAGCTCTTGGGCGACACTAATCGATTAAAATATTCTGTACGTAAATTTTACTATAAAAATGAAAGAAGGGCAACATGTAGATATAAAGCTCTGGCAACTGTGCTAACTTACTTTTAAACCGAAACTTTTTTGACATGTTTTATCATAAATTAATAAAAAAAAAAAGTTTTCTAAGCACTTATGAGTTTTACATTATAAAATTAAACTTTAGTTAATACAGAAAAATTACAAATGGTAAATAGATATAAAATTTAAAATAAATATTATTCTGCTTTTTTTGTCTGCTTGATTTTTTGAAAAGCTGCTTTTCTCTCTCTTTCAGTCTTTTGTAGACATAATGTACCCGTTTATCGCGGTCACTAAAAAGCTCCAAATGTAGTTATCTTCAAGCTTTTCAAAACAATAAAACAAAAATTCTGAGCCTATTTTTTACTTACTTAGATGCATTTATCTTTTTTATAAACATATGCAAAATTCGTGTTAATTCTTCTAGCATACTGCAAAACAACAAAGTACAAACTTTTCATTTTTCCTCAATTTGTGTCAACCCTGGAATAAAGGTCTTTTAGTAATAGCATATTTTTAGTAAAAAATGTTTTTAAGTAGTACATTTTATCTTTTATTGACTTTAATTGACTAAGTTGTAATAAGTTGAAAGTAGAATCCAAATTTTTAAACATACTTTTTAAAACTTCAAAATTGTTTAATTATCTGATATTTGTTTTTTTTAATAGTCATATAAATGGTTAAAATATTTGCTAATTGATATATTATAAAGTTTAAATTATTCATATTAAAACTTTACCTTTTAACGTAAAGTTCAATATATATTTTATGTGTGTGTAATGTTAGATACTATTATATAATTTTTTTTTGGTACTTTTGTTTAGAAAAATATGTACTGTAGTAAATTTTAATAGTCCCATTTTTTATAGAGTTTTCGTTTTAGAGTTTAAGTTTTGACTGTAATTTTTATTTTTTTATTTTTTAGCTCACTATAATTTTGATTAAGTTTTGTATGCAACTTAATGTCCGAGCGAGAGGTCTTTTTGTGTATCCAGGTCCTTGAATCAAAAAAAATACTGATCAGTTTTTGTTTTTGTTCATTAAACCACTAATAATGTACAATTGAATATCTAGTTGCAAGAAACTTGAAATAAACTGTTTATTGAAAACAAAAAAATTGCGCTTAAAATGTTCGCCTAACTGTACCTGGTGTACGAAAAACTTTTTGGGTTTTCGAGTCATACACAACGACTACAATTTGATGTCTTGTACATGACTTATAAGAAGTAATAAAAACTTCATTTTTTTCAACTTTATTTGTGTTTTTTTTACAAAAGTAAATGTATAATGTGCGGTTTCTGCTTAAAAAAACTAGTATCAAAAGCTGTATACTCTTTAGTAAAACAAGACTTAACTATCTTGATTTAAAAAAGAAAGTAGTCAGTTGGTTTGTTAGTCTTACAAGTTATCGTATTCTAATTTTTCCTTGTGATAGTTTTCGTAAAACTGAATTTATTCTGGAAAATTTTTTTTTGGACAAAATACAAAAATAAGTAAAGTACTAGGTCTTTTTTCTCGATCTATTTTACACTCAGTTTTGTAAAAAACAACAAGAAACGTTGAATATTTGAGTCTAACCATTACTGGATAAATCAAAATTACTAATACCCTTAATATTTGCTAAATTTGCACACTAAAAAAAATTATGATCTTTATATTTTTAGTTATTAAGCATTTATTTTTTGCTTAATCTTTGATATGTTTGGGTTAAGTTGGTATGGGATAATAGTATGAAAAAAAAAAATAATAAAACAGTTTAGAAAAAAGGTTGCTGACTCAGCAAAAATTAGGGAAAATACCTTAACGTTTCAATCGGATCCTTTTCTTTTTGGTCACTTATGTACTTTAACTACAGTATACTATCGCTTAAGTACGCACTTTTTTGGTACGCATCACGCCTTAAGTACGCACTTATCAAGAAAGACAAAGTAAAGGGATGTTATACTAGAACTTCAAGAAATTCCAGTATTTTTGCCTAAATTTTCAATCATCAATTTTTTCCAGATTATTTTATGTTTCCAGGTAGAATGGCCAACCTGCTGAGTTAGCCTGATACTTTCACAACTTTTAAACTAGGGTGAGTAATCCTGAGTAGGCCAAGTAGCCTGAGATTGAGACAGTCCTGTTATTAAATGTTAACAAACTAAATACTTATGTAGTGGTTGCACAAAAGTAAAAAGAATAATGATATTTGAGCTGTAATGCTACAAAATAAATAAATCTAGATGACAAAGTTAAAAAAACCTTCATATACAAAATAGTTAAGTCATAATTTAATTTAAATGTACATACATTGATGTTTTGAAAATGTTTGGTAAACACAAAGTAGTTTGGTACTTTCCCTCTAACAAAACAAAATGTAGCTTAATATTTTTTTTAAATCATTGACTGACATTGACTTTTTATATTAAATGTATGTATTAATTATGTAGAAGCTTTTTATAGAAAAAATAAATCATTTTAAAATCTATTTAAAAATTTGCAAATTAGAATTATGTTTTAAATGTTATTTAAAATAAATGACTTGTTTATTTGGCTTAATTATTTGGTGGCCAGTTGTAAGAAAGAAAACAAACAACTAAATTTCATATTATACTATATCGTCAAAAAGTACGCACTACCCGTGATAAGTACGCACTTATTGGTCGGGTTCAATTTGCGTACTTAAGCGGTAGTGTACTGTATTTTAGCTCAAGTAGAATAACTTTAGCGGTAAAAGTTAAAAGTTTTATAACCGTAAAAATATTAAAACTAAAAAAGCTTAATTACATAGTTTAGCTTAGAAATAATTTAAGCATGTAAGAAAAGATATTAAACTTTTTGTTTGAAAAAAGTCATTCATGAATATTAACCTGTTATAATTTCCAAAATGACCTAATGATTAAAAAACTATTTAATATACTTTTAGGCTGACTTTTAAACTGTCTAACTTTTCAGCTATGATTATAAAATTTTTGTCAATCGCGCTTTGAATAAAAATATTAATTCAGTTTTAAAGTTAAAAAGAGTTTAAAAACAATAAATGTTTTTACTTTTAAATTTCTAATTGTAAAATTACATATTTAGCACAAAATTTGGATAAATTGTGCGTGCGTACTTATAACAAAAATGCGTATATAAACAAGGCTTACTCAGAGAAAAGTTACTGTATTTATCTTTTTGTTTATCATTGGCTGTAAAATATGTACACTTTAGATACTTTATCTAGTATAATTGTTTTTTGATAAAGTTACTTTATTTGTATATTTCCAATGAAAATAATAATAAAAAATAAAAGCTGATAGTAATTATTAACATTATTTAATTTCTTATTGAAAATAAATATTGCAAATATAAGTGATAATATATGCTAAAAATCGTCACACATTAATAAAAAAACGTTTTAGTTATGCTGCTTGACTTTCAAAGAAAAAAGTCTGACAGATAATAGTTTTGTGACTAATGAGACTGCATTAATATAAAATTTTATATGTATTACGATTTTGTATTGTTCAGTGTAACTATTTTTAATTTAAAGTGGTAAATAACCTACAAAATTTAAAGCAACAAAACTTGTATATGCTTATAAAATCAAATTTAAATACTACAGTAAAAAAACATACTGATGTTAGTAATTAACAAATTAAATATTTTTTCTATATTGACTTTAAACTGTTGAAAATTAAAACAAACAATTTGTTAAAAGAATTAAAAAAAGTATCTGACTTTTTTTTGCAACTAAAAGCATTAGTATTGCTATTATTTCATATTTAGTAACAAAAAAAAAAGAAAAGCACTTTGTCAAAATTAATTGTTTGAGTTATTCTAAAAATCAAATATTTTTGATTCAAAATAGTTTATTAAACGATAAAAAAAGCTCAAAATATTTGGTCCTAGGAATAACAACGGTCTTGTGCACAAAGAACCTCACGAAAATTACTTTGATAGTGAAACAGTCAAGATTAATTTTTAATAACCTTGTTATAACAAGTTTAATTAATCTTTGCACATTTTTAAAAGCTGTTTGAAAAATTTTGCTTTATAAGCTTTAAATATTTTTCTAAAAAAATCAATTTACTTACAAAAATAATGCAAAGTAAGTCTTAAGTTTGCGTAATACACTCCTAATGAATAAATACAATCCAAGCTTAATGTTTCTACGTTATAAAAACTACGTGTAGAGAAATTATCACAAAGAATATTCCAAACTTATAAATTTCTTCATTTCACTTATAGTAATCGAAAAACATAAAAGGTTATATTTAGAATAAAATAAAAAAAAAATCAAAAATGTATTGAATACTCAGTTCATTCATAATACTCGCAAATAAAAGGATATCCTTCAGTAGTTACGTACGTATACCAAGTAGCTAATATTCCGTTCTGGTTTACCATCAAGACATACCTGATATTAGTTTAAAAAAAGTTTGAACATTAAGTTTTATGAAAAACTAAAGCTAAAATAAAAGCTATGCAGGTTGTTTTGAATTTTTTAAAGGTTTTGTTTTATAAGTATACATTAAGAAAAACTAACTTGTTTATCTGTATAGTTCTCAAACTACTCATAACAAAGAATAGTCGCTGTAAACTAAGTATTGTAAATGTCATGCCACTAGTGATGACATAAAAAAAAAGAAAAAAAATGATAGATTAAAAAAACGTTTATATATAACCACTGAGCTTAAAAAAAATGCGTTTTTATATTTAAGAAAAAAGATAATTTTGTTCCATAACAACGTTATAAGTTTTACATTACACAAAACTCGGAGAGAACGTGCGTGCTTACTTTTTAACTTTAAAACTCTGTAAAAAAAGAGTATATTAATTTTAGATGGTTTTATGACGTAACGAGAGTCACCTGTTGCTGATGGGGTGCGAATAATGCCATCCTTTTAGAGTGAGGGATTCACCCAAAACTTTGTCGTTTTTTGAATACCTCCAAGGATCCGCAGAGCTGCTCCTTCTGATGCCGACTTGGTAGAAGTTGTTGCTCAAGCTCGGTAAATTTTGAATTTTTCGGCTGCGTGAAAAAAAAACTTGTACGTTGATAAAATAATGGAATTGTTTTTTTGTACTTTTTTTTTGAACTGACGTGTGGCTTTTCTGTTAACACGCTTCAACGGAGTTTTGAAAAAATATAATTACTGCGAGGAAAGAATAGAAGGTAAAGTAGGTGAATATGTGTATTTACGAAAGATAACCATAGTTAGTATATGTAGATAAAAAAATGTCATTATATACAATATAGGTTGTATTTTCCGACTGTTATTAATAAAAAAAAAAGTTCTAAATAATTATATTATAAATCTAAGTAATAAAATTTAATTGAAGTACTACGAAATGCTATTTATTTATCATTTAATTACGTTTTAAGGTATTTAAAGCTATATATATAAAGTTAGGAGTGAAACAAAACTACACAATGTTAATAATGATGAAATCTAGATTGAAAAAAGTGTTAAGTAGAATTAGTGAAGTAGATCATAAAAATCAACTATTTACTACAAGATCCAAAAAAATATGTTACTTGTTTAACACACAAAAACATATGTCAGTTCAATGAACAAAACGTACTGTGAAAATTTGTTTTTATTATATATTTCAGCGAGCTTGCTTTGCTAGAATCTTTATTAAGAAACAATTAGTTTAGAATTTTTAAATTTTTTTTTGTGTTTTAGTAAAATAAAACATTTTTGAGTGAGGTGAGTTCTTTGACAGTGGATAAAAACATCTTTAAAATTTAATTTTAGTTTTTAATATTTTGAAAATTGTTTAAGTTTTAATGATTTTGTTTAATCCAAAATATTTTTTATAAAACAATTGACAGTTAATGACTACAAATATCAATTAACTTTATGTCAGTACGTGTTTTAATCAAAATTTTTATTACTATAACTTTTAATTTAAATATTTTAACTTTAATTTTAATTATTTATTAATAATATAAATTTTCTTTAATCCACACTTTACCTCCTTGCATTTTGTTCCTTCCAAAATTCCAACGACTCACTTTGCCACAGATCTCCTTCTGTAAATAGTTTTGAGTAAAAAAAAATAAAATTATTTCATATTAAATGCTTTTATCTATTACTTTTATCTGTATATCTTGCCTTGCAGTAATTTCTCGCTTCAAGAAAACCTTTGTTTTTATTCACAACGACAAGCTTTTGCACTGTTTTTATTTGATTAATTGTTTTAGTATTGATTTTATTTTATTAATTTAAATTTTAGTTTAAATAAGCTATTTGAAGTTTAAACTATCTACAAAAGGTTTAATGTTTGTTTAAATTATTTGTTTCGAAACCACCATTTTTTCTGTGTTTATTAAGTTTTAACTTATTTGTTTTTGCTTACAGCAATTAGTTTTTGCTTTGTTTACGTTTTAATTGTTAACTGTTTATTGTTAATTTTTTACACTATAATGGACTTGAAAAAAGTTAAAAATATTTTTTTACTTATATTTCATAGATGAATATACAATACATATTTGTAATTTTTAAATACATATTTGTAATAAAAATGTTGATGTTAAACTATGTTGATTTTAACTTTGTCTATTTCTTTATTTAAGCAAAAGCAAAGATTTTTTAATCTAAAGAGTGTAAATTACTATAAAGGCACATTAAAACAAATTTAAGTCAAAAACTAATAGAACTTATTGTTTATATGTTTAGTTGCATTTTTTAACCGACCAAGAACTCTTTGAGTTGTAAGTAAAGTTGTTGGTGCTGCAGTTGTTGTTTCTGTTAGTTTAATAATTTATAGTTTTATGTAAAATTGTTTAAATATAATATAAAATATTAATGTGTTTTAACTGCTTAAAAAGCTTAACTAATGAGTGTATTATTATTAAGATTTTGAATTGTTAAGTACTAAAAATCTTTACAGTTTAACAACATTTTTTACTACTAGCATAGAATTCTATGTTGTGAAAATTATAAACTGATAAAGGTACTGTTTATTTTTTATAACAAAATAGCACAATTATAAGAAAAATAATGTTTTTGTAAACTATCAACTAACCCAAAGTCACGCACTTAGGTGGTATTAGCTGCCACATTGAAAACTGGAATCCTGTATCAATACATTTGTTGAAGCGCAAGCAACTGTCGTCCAATTGGTATCCATTTTCGCAGGAATATTCGCAACTGCTGTTGGTTTTATACCCGTCACTGCAGTTCACATACCCGTTTGTTATGATTGCTATTGGAGGGCAATCTGTTGGTTTGTCTGTAAAAATTTTATAATGAATATATTGAAGCAAACTTTCAATACAAGAAACCTTACCTTCTGTTAAATTTCCGATCACAAACGCAAAACAAAAAAATGATATTGACAAATGTAAAAAACTAATAACAATCATCTGAATGAAGAAATTGTCTCTTAAAATACTGATTTATTCTTTTATAACACTAAATTCATGAAACTGCTTGAACTATAAAAGTTATTGAACAGAAAACAAAAAAAAACTTCTATTTCAACATAATTTCTGAAGTTTTGTATTATATCTTATAATTATAAACCTGTAGTCATGAATAAATGATATTTTAAAATAAAAACTGTAAACTATTATTGAATAAACAATTATAATGTTTTTTTTAACCAGCAGTTAATAGCACAAACAAATAAATGAATTAAGATAAAATACAAAATATTAACTTATAGCAGTTAACGTGATTCATAACTTCCTTTTAAATATGAACTTTCATTTCCAGTGTAAAAAAACGTGTTTGTTACAAACTTATTAAAATTTTCTCAATTAATTTTGTTATGACGGAATATGATATCATTCTTTTTTAGTAAAGTTGTCCAAGAGCGTAAAAAATGGATACATATATACATCTTATTTAAGATTGAGTAATTTTCTTAATTAATATTAATCTGAAGTTATGACGGAGATATCAAAAATAATTGCTCTTTTGTTATATATGACCACTATGCAAGGTTTTTTTCCTTTATGCCTTTTTATAGCCAAGTTCGTCCCAAAGGGCTATATGGCCTACTTTGGGAAATCATATTGTAGATAAACTTTTATGAGGTTAATAGCTGTTTATTGGTAGTAAGAATTTTACAAAATTTTTACTACTTTGTCTTTTGGTTTTGAATCTTTATAAGTTTATCAAACACATTTCAAGCTTATTTTCAAATGCTAACAATAATAACTATCTTAATACGATTGTAAAACTATTATATTAAATTTTTAAAACTAGTTATAAACAAAAAACAACTTTATATAAAAATGTATGCGTATGTAGGCACTAGGCAGACATAACAATGATTGTTTATAAAAATTGTTAAAAAAAACTAAAACAAAACGCTTTTAAAGTCTTTAAATATTTTTTTTATCAAAACGTAGTTAGTTTTCATTTACTAACTTTGTATTTGTACAATTGTATATATTAATAAAACCAACGATAGTTTATTTATTTAATTTGCCTTTTTTGCATTTTAGTCCTAAATTCTTCCGACATAATAACTTTTTTTTAGTTACCTACCTCCTATCTATAACTTATAGGTTTACTATCATTTCTAACCCGATCATTTCTAACCGAATATTTCATACTCAATCATTTCTAAAACGACCATTTCTAACTCATTCACTTCTAACCTGATAGATAAAAATTTCTTTACTTAAGATTTATTGATGAGAATATATTATAAAAACATTAACAAAATTATATTATAATTAAAATTATATTACTTTGTCTCAAGGAAAACTTCATAGTAATTTCTATTTAAGAATATTAATTAAAAAAAATTTCATATTAAACTTAGTTTTAACCTATATAACTTCAACTTATTTTATTATTTTTTACGTTATTATATTTAACAGTTTGCATAGATCAAACTTTTTGTTATTTCGGTTATATAAGATTTAGTAAACATTTTTTCAATATTTATAAATTTTGCTTTATTTGATTGCCCAAAGTAAGCTAATAAAACTATATTAAGTTACATCTTCTTGTCATTTACGTAACCTGAATGTTATAACGCAAGTAAATAAAAAAAAGTTAAACTATTACAAACGTTTTTTCCAGATACAAAAATCTTCAAATCTACCACAACTATCACATCACAGTAGTTTGGAGATACAACTATCACATTACAGTAGTTCGAAGCTACAACTATCACAACACAGTAGTGAGGAGCTACAACTATCACATCACAGTAGTGAGAAACTACAACTATCACATCACAGTAGTTCGGAGCTACAACTATCACATCACAGTAGTGAGAAACTACAATTATCGCATCACAGTAGTGATGAGCACAGCTATCACATCTGTTCACTACTGTGATGTGATAGTTGTAAACTCCTTAATGTTATTAACAATTGTGATATAATAGAAGCAATTTCCGTAATGTGTTAAAACTATGACAACGCATATATTTTAAAGCATCAATGTTCTTTGCTTGGCGTCAGGAGTTAGAGTTTGTTTTTAACTTTAATTTACTTATTTTTACATTACAGTTGATCACCAAGTTGTTATAATGATTGAAATATACAAATTAAATGTTATTTTGTTTTATAACAGTTATTTTAATCAAAATACGTTTAGTTTTAACACGATTATTTATTTATTTATTTATTTTCGAAACTTATTATTTTTTATTTACACTTGTTCTTTATATTTTACAAATCAAAATTTTAATAACTTTTATACAGACTAATAAATACAGTTAGAAATCCAGTCTAATAACTAAACTTTTTCAATTAACTTGACACACTATTAAAAGTAGTCAATTATTATCTTAAAAGTATGCTTTGTACCATTAACAAGTTTTTGCATGTTGTAAAGGCATCAAACTTAAGAGATACATTTGTTAAATGAGACAACTAAAGAGAGTGCTGAGTCTTATATAGAGTTGTGTCAAATGTTGATTTCTTAAATGTTTGAAGTTTCAACGAAAGAACATTTAAACTTTGGTTGTTTCATTTAAAGTTTCTCCTCCGTGAGTGATTATGTTACGTCGTCGATTGACCCGGGACGGACGCGAGCTAAGCTTTAACTAATTTTATTGTTTACACTAAAATAATTTTGAAGAGCATGCTACATACCTCATGAACTTAAATCTAATGTAGTCTACGAATATAAGTGCTCTAATGATATGAGTAACCAATGTACTGGATTTGCTTCGAGAGCACTCGTTGAAAGAGTTAGAATACGTTTAAGAGTAAAACAGCAGTATCAGACCATATTGTTAGTTCTAACTATTGCAAAAAATCAAAAATAACCGCAATAATTTCGATATTTTATAAGAATTTAGAAATAAACATAATACCTTGATAAGTAGCATTTTTGTATTTTACCGTATTTTATAATTTTTTGTATATAGTTTTGTATATTGTGTTATTTTATTTGTCGTTTATATTTAATTCTATCACTACTGCGTTGTAATAGTTTGTAGTTCCTTACTGTTATATCGTAATAAATGTATTAGTTGTATCTCATAGCTACTGTGATGTGATAGATGTAGCTAATCACTACTATGATGTGATAATTGTAGATTCTCACTACTGTGATGTGATAGTTGTAGCTTCTAACTACGTGATGTGATAGTTGTAACTCCTCACTACTGTGATGTGATAGTTGTAGCTTCTAACTACTGTGATGTGATAGTTGTAGCTTCTAACTACTGTGATGTGATAGTTGTAGCTCTTCACTACTGTGATGTGATAGTTGTAGCTTCTCACTACTGCGATGTGATAGTTGAATCTCTTCACTACTAAGTCAAATTTTTCCATAAATACCAACTATAATAATTTTGTTATTACGACAGTAAAATTATTTTATCGAACTTTAAAACAAGATAAACAAAAAACAACTTCTTATAAAAAAGTATGCGTACATACAAATATCACAGTGTGTAGGTACTAGACAGACATAATTGTGATTATTTATAAATATTGTAAAAAAAAAAACTAGATTTATTCGCTTTTAATAATCTTTAAAACATTTTTTTAATAAAAACGTAGCTAGTTTTAATTTTATAAATTTTTTGTTTACAATTGTATATATTATTAAAACTAATGTTTAGTTATATAATATGCTTTTTAGCATTTTTGTCGTAAATTCTAACCGTTTTAATAAGCTTTTTTTCAATACTTACCTCCAAACTGTAATTTACAGGTTTATTTTCATTTTTAACCCGATCTTTTCTAACCTGATCGTTTCTAACTCAATCATTTCTAACAATATAAGAAAAAATTTGTTTACTTATGATTTTTTGATAAGAATATGTTTTTAAAAACATTAACAAAATTATAATATAATAAAAATTATCTTAATTTGTCTTAAGGAAAATTTCATACAAATTTCTATTTAAGAGTATTAACTAAAAAAAATCGTATAATAATTAGTTTTAACCTATATAACTTCAAATTATTTTTTAATTTTTACTTTATTATATTTAACAGTTTAGATAAATTATTATTTTTTGGTTATATAAGATTTACTAAACATTTTTTCAATATTTATAAACTTTAATTTATTTTTGACTGCCCAAGGTAAACTGTTAAAACTCTTTTTAAGTTACATCTTTTTGTCATTTACGAAACTTGAATGTTTACCGCAAGTAAATAAAAATAGTTAAGTTATTACAAATAGTATTTTCAGATAGAAATATCTTCAAATCTACGCTGTAAGTCTAGTGCAAATTTGTATATTTATTATCTAACCAACACTACTTATAGTCTTTGATTTTTAATTTTAACTACAAATTTTTGCAAACTGTTCTACAACTTGCACAGACCTATTCAGATAAAAAACTTTAGAGGCATTTTTTTACTTTAATTAAAATAAATTTTATAAACAATGTATATAGCAACCAAATAACAATTGGTTCGTGTACTTTATTTATTTATTACAACCTGATA